>NC_048912.1:5151123-5406720 GCF_011077185.1 Oxyura jamaicensis
GCCACACACACTTCACTGCACTCGGCTGGTCTGATTTAAAAATTTGATATGTCATATATCCAGAGCAGCTTTCTAACCCCAGGAATAGACTTTTTTTCTCTCCTGAGCTTTGTAGACTTAGTGAAAAGAAAAAACAGCAACTATAAGCCAAGGAAAAGCTGTGTTTCTATACAATGAGGATCTGATCTATGTCACATTATTGTTCAAGGTGAGGCACCAGCAATACATGTAGATACCAGAGATGTGAATGCATATCAAGAAGACCACAAAAAGTGGTAGGGCTAGAAAGGATCCAGTTTCTCTCCATGAGGCAGATACTGGCATGGACCAGGAGGAACCTTCCTGCAGGAGCAGATATCCCATTTCGGACCATCAGGCAGCTTGCCAGAATATTCGGACCTGAGACAAAAAGCTTGAGCCTGGAAATGGCTCCTTTGGTTACAGAGGTGGGTTGTGAAGGTTCATGACCTTATTTAAATCACATAGCAATAGCAAGACATGCTGCACCATTAATGGGAAAGAGAGGGAAAAGAGAGGGGAAGGCATCACTCCTGTAGCACTACCCATTAAATCTGCTCCCAGGTAGATGGACCAGCAGCCTCAGCTGCTGCATTTATTCTCTTCCTCCTGGATTACAGACTGTTCAATTAAAATCTCCAAGGAATTCAAAAACCAGAGGTGTACTTCCAGCCCCTTCCACAAATTCTCTTCTGGACCCAGATATCCAAACAAAGAGGAAAAAGAAGGTGTGTGCAAACATTTGCAGGTGGCTGCTCATCAATGCGTGCAGTCATTTTCATCCCAGCCAGTTCTCTCAAGCCAAAGTAAAAATTAAAGCTGGCATTTCACTCTGCAGGCAGATGTGTTTCATAATGCATGGGCAGGATATATTTTATTAATTCTTTTTTTTGTAGATCTCTGTTTGCATAAGTTTCATCCTTCCATGACGCGGCTTGGCTCCATGGGTTGTGTGTTTTTTTCCCCTCCTTGGGATGTTGTTAGAGGCTGATGCAGGGAGCTGAGCAGGTCCCACAGAGCTCTGCAGGTGGGACAGAGGCATGAGAGTCCCAGCCTCCCGAATCCGGAGGTGAAGGTTGCTCTTCTGGCTGTGGAAGTCTTGTGAGTACAGAGTCACCTCCACCAGACAGCCAATTTACAGAGCTCCCTTGATATTCACCCAAAACCTGTTTCACAGTGTTTTGTATTTTCCTTTAATAAGTTTTTTGGAAGTATCATTTGCTTATGGGATCTAACTAGTGAAGGGGAAGAAAAACAAGCATGGAGATTTCAGTGCTGAATGCTTCCTCTCTGTGGTGACAGATGTGTGATAAAACCCAGCTTCCTAGGAGGCCACCCTGCTCTCCCAGTCCCCCTGCCAAACACATTCATTACGTTCAGGTAGTTGGCAGCGCTCATTGTGTGTGTCAAACTTCAAGACATTCAGCTGCTGGAAGCAGAAAAACAGCAGGGGGGAATTAACAGTGGTGGGGCCAAGGGGGAATTTGGGCAATGCTCTAGCCCTGTGTGACCCTTGTCAGCTGCCCTTTACATCACTGCATTGCAGCACAGGCTCTCACAGTCCTATGCTGGTGATGCCAAGGATATTTGCTCACTTCAGCCATCCCAGGCTTGCTCTGATGTGAGTATGCAAATGGAGAATCCCCTCCCATTTCCAGTGAAGCACCAAGCTGTTTTTCTTGTTATTCTGATTCATTTTTCTAAGCTAGGTGCCAGAGTCCTTCTGAGCAGCTTCCTCCACTGGGATTTACTGTCAAGGAAACCCAGGGGTGTAGGCATGAACCAGTCACACGACAGAGGGTGGCCGGCACACAGCCAGTGCTGATAGTGAGGCAACCTGGGTTTGGTCCTCTTTACCTCTCATGCTAGAGAGTAGGCAACACGTGGGCACCATCCCTGCAATGACTGTCTGCCTGACCTGGGCAGCTCTCTGTCCTGTGCCCTTCAGTTCCATTCCCACTTATAGCTGGTTTTTGTTTTTTTTTTTTTCCCCTGCAAGTTAAAAAAAAAAAAAACAACAACACAGGGTCTGGAGGCAGACAAAAGCACAAGTGAATAATGTACAAGTCATTTGGAAACAAGCACAAGACCATCCACTAATGGTACCAGCTGGGGACCTGCACTTATTTTACATAAAGCAGCCCCAGGGCCAAGCTTTTGTGAGCTGGGGCTATGCAGGAGCATAATAGTTATTTTTGGAGCAGTATTTCTAGGCTGTTCTCAGTGTATGTGTTTGGTATTTTTGTTTTGTTTTTGTTTTTTCCCCCCCTCTCTCCCCTCCTTTTCCAAAGTCTTTTGGGCCACCTTTCAGTATTTCTCTCAGAAAGCATCACTGAACACTGTGCTCTTCAGTTTTTTTTTCCTTTCTCTTGTGAAACTGCACCATTTCACAAGGTCAGCCTAGAAAGTGAGTACAGAAATCTTCACACTCTCTCTTTAGGGACATATTACACCAAATAAGAGAGGAAGAATGACAGGACCTTTAAGAAAGACACTCTCAGTAAGAACACATTGCACTAGAGAACATGAACAGACTCAAAGTGCCAAATCTGTGCTTGGGGCAAGCCAGGATTTAGGGAGACAAGTTATCTTTCGGACCCTGAAGATGTTTTCAAGGTCAGCTTTTTGAAGTGTTTCTGAAAGAAACTGGAGGATATTTCTCAGAAGAACATGTCATACTTGAGATCACTGGCATCTTATTTTGGTAGGTCTAGTCAGATCTCCCCACCCCCTACCTACTTTGACTAACTCTAATTAACACCCCAGCAAAACATCCTAAGGAGTGGAAGTAGATTTCCCCCCTACCCCAGGAAAAAAAAAGTCAGAATCTGCCTTGGATTTTTTTTTTTTTTTAACCTAGACATCATTGGGAAAGATGGAAGAGTCCCACAGCCTATCCAGTTCACCACAAATCCCCTTTATGGTGTTGAAAGATTCAGATCCAAAATATTTGGTTAAGCCAAAAAAAAAAAAAAAAAAAACAACCTTAATTAATAAAATACACATATCTATTGAAAGTTCATATAGAAATATGTATATTTTCTCCTACATATATATATACTGTACATAGAAAGATTTGAAGGAGTTCCTGAGACTCTATACAAAACCTCAATATTTACCACTAAGACAAACTTTTTGGGGAGCATGCTGGATGACCCACAGTGCTGAGGAGCACGATAGCTGTGATGCTGCACGTTTAACAGGTGGGATATTCCTGCACTGGTCTCACACACAGAAGTGCAGGCAGCCCAGCACAAAGCCAGCATTTAACTCATTGTTACCAATGACAGGAATAAATAAATTAGATTGATTGCTCTTTCTGGGCTTGTCCTCTGTGATTGTGTGCAGAGAGAACTGCTGAGTAACTCCATATCCCTGCTTCTGGAGAAAGGGATTTTCAAGTTTGTGCCTTTTAATTCTGTGGACACCTCATGGATGTGGCACTTAAGGGACGTAGTTTAGTGGTGGATAAGGTAGTGGTAGGTTGATGGTTGGACTCTATGATCTTCAGGGTCTTTTCCAACCTAAATAATTATATTATTCTAAGATTAATTAAACCTTCAGACAACTTCACACAGTGAACTCAAGGTCTACTGTGCAGACAGACTTAATCTGTGCAGTAAGTAGGGGCACGAAGTAACAACAGGTTCCAGCAATCCATACTGCTCTTTGCCATTTGTCTTCGCCCTTGAAGATGCTTGTAGCACACGGATAGGAAATACAGGTATTTCTCTGCATGTGTTCAGCCCCCTCTATCAATTAAGGAAGAAAGAGTCCCTTTCTGTCAAAACACAGTTACATTTTGGCTCTGCACACTCAAAAGCCACTTGACTGTTTCAGTCATGTTGGCATCTCACAACATTTTAAATGCTGCTGTAATATCCAGGTGGCAGAATCAAGACTAGGCAAAGCAAAACAACATCTTTCACTGTGATGAGAGGCAGACATACTTCTAGCAAAGTGCACATTTTCAAGACAGAAAAGACATTTTCTATGACTTTTTTTTTCTGTTTAATACAAAAAGAATTGCTTATGCTATTATTTTGCATTTAATATTGAAAAGTAAGGGTAATGTCAGGCCCCAAACTGTTCAGATTGCCAGTGTCAGCTGTCTTCATCCCTTTAGTTAATGAACTTGTGATTAAAACAATACTGGTAATCATGTGTTAAGGCCAAGAGGCCATCATCTTACAAGAATAGAAAAAATATTGAATAAATGAAAATTCCAAGAAACAGTTCTGATTTAAAAAGGCAAAGTACTTAGTATTTCAAGCTTATAGAAAAAACAAACAAACAAACAAAAAAACAAGACAGTGAGAAAAAGGTGCCCATCAGTCCCCATCACAAAGTTGTAAAGAAAATATTTTTACTTGATTAGAATTCAGCTTTTTTTTTTGCCAGAGTTTAGAGTATTTAAAAAAAAAACAACTTATTGTTGTGACAAACCATGTGCTACAAGCAGATTATTCACAAAGACTATTTTGAAGATTTTAAAAATTTTTATGTTTAAATAAGAACTTATCTAGACTGTATATTGTCCCAATATTCTTCACATAGAATATTTTTAAGTAAACAAAACTGTTATGGAATTGAAAAAAAATATAGTAACAACAAGCTTAAGCTTTGAGTAGGAAAGTAAACAATAGACTTAAACAATAATAAACACAAACAAAGAGCAAGACATCAGGAATATGAATTTCTTCTTTGCACCACATGCTTTTAGTATAAGTTGAAACAGTGCCTTGGCATTTAACCTGCATTTTGTTGTTACCTGGTAACAGAGGCGACCAGACTTTTTCACCAGGTCCAGGTGCACATGGAGACATCCACTTTTTGCAGACAGATTTCACTTGTCCATCAGCCACACACATACACTATTAACATACAGATTTAATTTACTGCAAGCACTACTTGACAGATGCAACAGGAATTAACCAGCCCAACAGGACTATTTCTGTGGTGTTAAATCAGCATGGAGGGTCCTTAAAACCTTTCTGACTGTTTTTCCTAATCTTGTTAAACTCCTTTCACTTGTGACAGCTCAGATGTGCCTGAGGTGTGCTAACAGAGCTGCCTGGTGCTCTACACCAGCTGGGGAGCAGGGTTCAGATTACTCTGAAAAGAAAAAGAATAACCCCATTCTTTGGGGTTGCAAGGGGAGTTCCTTTTCCTGGCTAATATATTCTTGACTTATAGAAACTAAACAAAGCACAATCAGTCATTATTGGCAATCAACTGAATGTGAATGTTAGGACCACATAAGCAATAGCACCTTCATATCCTCACTCTGCCTTTGAGCAGTGTTCCCAGCTGGGTGGCTGCCGGGATGGAGGATTGCCTCCTCAGCCCACTCACTCTTATTTTCTGATGGCAGCAATTGCATCCAGTCAGCTTCATGCTCAATTTGGCATTATTTAAATGACTACAAGATAAATGAAATGCTTGGATATACATGTTTTCATGCTCTCATTTGCTAATACACCATAGAGACCTGGCTGCTGCAAACAAAAGGCAGATCTAAGAGGCACATATTTATTACAGAAGTTCAAGCTCCAGGATCTTCTTTGCTTACTTCTTTCTTTAATTACTTTATTTCAGTTTATCAAACAGCCAAGTAGCAGAAGAACAATTCCTACAGAGAAAAGAGTTTGATTCTCTTCAAAAACCTATGCACTTCTCAACACTCACTCTGCTACCTGGTAAAGTGGAGGAGAAAGTTGAACTTATCTAATACTTGCAAACATAAATAACAAGTTACAAACCTAAGTGGGGATTTCTGCAGAGCAGTTACTTTACATTCCTGCGCAATTCCAGATTTAAAGAGCATCTAAGCATAAAACCATCTTAGGATGGGGCCCTTCTGCCTGTCATCTTCAGTTTCTATCTGTCATTCCCCAGGGAAACCCAGATTAGTATTTGCAGAATTAAAGCCTGCTGCAGAGATGTTACAATGTTCAATTCAGAAAAAAAAAAATGGACTTCTGCTTGCCTGAAATTTCCTTTTTCCTTCGAGAAATACAGCATGCAGGTCTTTTACAGCAGGTACGTATGTTAGCAAGTGGGAGGAGAATGATCAAACCTTGTCAATATGGGTCGGATGAGAATGTCTTTCACCCTTCCAATTCTTCTTGGCATCATGGCTTTTGGAGATGCAGAGATGTGAACCCATCTCACACCGAGGCATTGTGCTAAAAGTATTTTAAAGAAATATGTAAGAACTTGTCCTGTTAGAGCCTTTATCATTGAAAAATGCAAACTTTCTGGTATCACACATAGTGTGTCCTAATTTAATGGCTACCAACTCACTCTACAAAGCCACAGGCAGCAATGAAGATCAGTCAAGCCCCTCATCTCCCCATGACCCTAGAAGCAGTTCCTGGTGTGTGAGGATCCAACTGAGGGCAAGGACTTTTCCATGATCCTTACAGGACAACAGTTTCCAATATTAGGATGTGAAGAACAGAGCCTAGAAAACAGGGGAGGACAAAGGACATGCAGTGAGAGTCTCCTACAGGACACATGGCATGCAGAAAAAGCCAACAAAAAGAAGTCTGTGAGCTGAGAGTATGTTTAATCCTCAATGTCACAGATAGTCTTCCAACAGCTAAAATAAGAAACTATTAGCAAAGCTGCCAGAATTAGCAAAGGGAATGAAGCAGGGAGTGCGGCATGGCTTGCAGGAACTGTTCATAGGTGGAAATGCAGCTTGTGAGTGAGGAGCAGCGAAGAAATACTTCGCTTTGGCGTCCAGCCTCAACAGGGCCTTGTTATCCTGAGCGACTTACCTCTAGCAAGCTGGAAGTGAAGGCCACTGCAGGAGAGCAAAAGCCAGCAACCAGCCCTCTGGAAGAGGAGATGTCAGGCCAGTTTGCTGTGATTTAGGTGCTAGGGAATGTTACCCTTTTCATCTGCCTGTTGGGTTATTTTTCCTTTTAATAGAAATGTTAAGTCCTGTGGTTCTTTTTTTTTCTTTTTTTCTTTTTTTCTTTTTTTTTTGGCAAAAGGGGTAAACTAATTCCATGAGCACCAGAAAATTAGATACACTTCTGCCAGGGTTCTGGATGGGTGCACTGGAACCCACTCATTAGCATGAGTCCTTATGATCCTAAAGAAATGAGTCCTAAAGAAAAACCTCACAAGGACCATCCACAGCTCCACCTTGTCATTGGCTTCCCCACCAGGGTGGGTCTGTTTTTCTTTGGGGAACCTCATCACTGTGTGTTCACCTCATTGTTTGGTTTCATCTGAAATACTGCGCAAGAAGAAATATGTACATTTCCTACTTTACAGTCAGAAGCATTGCTCCCAAAGCCATGGGAAAGGATTTCCAGAGTACTTGTGATATCCAAGTGTAAAGACAGACTTTGGAATTGTATTTTTTCCCCATTCATCTACAAATGGAAGAATTGCCCAAGACAGTAAAATGTGAACTTTTTGTCATGGTCAGACAGCCTTCCCTGGGATGCTCATTGGCTCCTGAGGGTAATAGCAGGCTCCAAAACTGCAATCTCACATGGTTGGCAGACAATTTCATCCTTCTTAAGCATTTTGAGGTTACTCAGACCAAGAATGTGAGAAGCTGTTTGCATGAATCTGAAAGGTAGTCTTGTCCCCTTGCACATACCAAGTAGTCAAGGCTTTGGATAATTTTCACTCCCACACTGTGATATTAGAAGGCAGTGACTGAACAGTTATTGCTCTTAGAAATGACAAAGCTGTGAACAACCAACTCAGGTGGTAGGATAGGGCATCCCATAGCAATAGCTTGTCCTTATTGGGAAGAGGTAGATCTCTTTCTTCAAGCACGCAGCCTCAAGGACCAATAAGAGGGTTAGAGTATGTGCCTATCATTTCTGCTAGTTTGCTTTCCTGGGTCCCTCACTGCTGTGATGCTACAGCCCATGGAAGGCACCAAAGATGTCCAGAGATGGAGCTCACACCCTCAGGGTCATGTTCAAAGCCTTCACTGCCTGAAGAGGAAGTCTGTTGTCCAGAGGAATGGGGAGGTGACGTGGGCTCTTAGCACCAGTCACAGGGCTGCCTCCAAAAATGGCACTGACAGTTTTATTTTGTTCTTTGAGAAGGAGCACCCAAATCCTACTACAGAAGGGCTCTGAAAGACAGCTCCAGAGACTGGACATGGCCCTACTCTGCAGAAATAGTTTTACTGTCTCTCCTCTCTGGCAGCAGCACTTCTTCCATCCCACAGGTAGGCACTAACTAGATAATCAGGACAGGACTCCCTACAGTCTTCTCCCTGCACTTGAAGTCCAACTGGCCAAATTTTGGCATCTCCACTGGCTGAGGAAGTGCTACACAGAGGTGGAAGCAAGGGCCAACTCCAGACATAGACAATGTCCCTCTAAATCAAAGCTGGCCCAGGAGTGAGGCTGGGAATTCAGTGCACTAACCAACAGAAGCAGGGTTCTAAACCATGGAAAAACTGTTGAAGTTTCCATCCAGACAGGCAGCGTGCAGAAAAGTCAGGCAGAGACCCCAGCCCCCATAGGAAGCTGAAGACACTAAAGGTAATGCCAGAAGCAGAAGTGGAATGTACCCCAGCTCCACCAAACTGCTTTGGCCACAAACCGCAAGAAAAGCAAAGCACCTTTTGCCAAAGGACTACTTAGGAGAAAAAAAAAAAAAAAAAAAAAAAAAGTAATTCCCATGACAATATGAAGGGACAAGAGAGGAAATCCTCATTTTAATGGAGAAAGGTGAAAAAAAAATAGAAATAGGATAGTACGATAAGAAAGTCCCTGTTCAAACACAAATACCTCTTTCAGGAAGAGAAAAGAGTGGCAAACTCAGGAATTGCTTCTCCACTGCTGCACAGTCATTCACATCGGGAGCCTGAGCACCTCCTTTGCAGAAACATGATTAGACCATATATCCACAAGCGTAAAGCACTGGAATGAATGAGGATCCTATGGCAAGTGCATGGAACGATTCATTCCTCCCACAAAAGTGACAAATAAGGATAATCCTACCTCATTTCCAAGATGACTTTTTGGCCTGGCTGCAATAAAACTGTAACAACTGTAATAGCATGGACACACAAATTATCTTTTGTGGAATTATGAATTAGGCATTTCAGTGCATATATCTGCTTGGGTTTTATTTCAGGGCACTGCATGCAATACACAGCTACCAGCCATTTTCAAGACAGAACACACAAACCAAGTAAGAGCAACCACATTTTCCAGAGCAATTGACTCAGTGGAAAAAGCGACCTGCACCGCAACTCAGTCTTTATTGATAGTAACTTCAATCTTTCTGCCCTAGGAAAGATTTGTGATAAGGTTAAAGATACCTCAGACTGTTCTTACCTTCCCTTCACATAAATTTACAACCCCAAGGACACCTGTTAAGACTAGTGGAGATAAGAAAGGATAGTCATATTTCCTTATCTGGAGCTCTCTGGTTTATAGCACTTCAGTTTACGGTATAGGAGTGGTTATATTCTCGGAGAAAAAGTCCCTGCGAACTCCATGAGCAGCTTTCTAAACATTCAGTAGCCTCTTGAGTAGATAGTATATGTGATTAATGCCTTTAAAAAATAAAAAAATAAAAAGGGCTCTTACCTGTCAGGAACACAGATACAGACCGAAAAGACTTGAGAGACTTTCCACCTTCCCCTAAAGACAGGTTTTCCCATTGGATATAAGCACTCAAGCTTGTTTTGAGCTCGGATACTACCAAACCCCACAGCACGCACCCAGGCTCTGGTGGAGGCTTCCACATGGGATGCAGAGCATTAAGAGCTTGGCTGTGATTTAGCATGAGCTAGTGCAATGGCAAGCCAACAAGTCCTGCCGAGTCTGCCACTGTGTAACAGAATTAAGGTAATAGGAGCAACAACCACACAGCACATAAAGCCATATGAATTCCTCCAGGGAGCTACATAAGCTGCCACTTCTTTGTACAGGTTTTTCAATGATGCCTATTTGCATGGGTGTTTGATGGTGTGCTTAATATGTTGTTCTGAGCAGAAGTTAGCCTTTCTTTCATTGTAACTGTACCACTGATTATAACTGTACTGTATAAATTCTTACAATTTATCCAACAATTTCCAACAATCCAGTCTACCCCTTAGCTTCTTCGACTTTTGCTAGATTTGGTTTGGGATGCGATACAGAATTAGCTCTTTAGCAAAGCTTGACAAATGCTGGAAATTTTAAATTAGATAGCAGAAAAATGGGATTTCTGAAGACAATCTCAAATATAAAATGTTGGAAAGATTCAGATTGCGTTCAAACCTTTTTAAAGACTATTCTACACGAGTAAGTTCTCATTCTCTGCAAAAATAGATGAATAATTAGAATTGCCTGTTATGCTGAAAACTTCAAGGTTTCTTTCCTAGGCAGTGCATCCTGGTCTTACTGCAGGTATGTTCTGGTATGTCAGGAATGGGTGCCAGGGATTTTTCTTTTTCCTGGTATACCAGTACAGCTGAGATTTGAATACATAGACACACACACACAAAACTCAGCCAAGTGTTAAATAAAGTGCTTGCCTTAGCAGTCCGGTGACTGTAGGTTCCCCAAAAGCTCCATGAATAGAGAAGGGCCTTCAGGAGGTAGTACAGATTTTGAGCAGACTATCCACATGACCCACTGGAGAAAATTCTTTGTCCACAGACTATCACAGATGCTGAACTTAACTACTTAATATGTAACAACTAGGTCAGATGAATTACTTCCTAAAATGAGCTGTGCAGAACAGAACAGAACATCTCCAGTTGGAAAGGACCCCCAGGGATCACCATGTCCAGCTCCTGGCTCTGCACAGCACCACCCATAAATCAGACTGTGTCTGAGAGCGGTGTCCAAAAGCTCCTTGAACTCCGGCAGCTCAGTGCTGTGACCACTGCTCTGGGGACCCTGTCCCAGAGCCTGACCACCCTCTGGGTGCAGAACCTTTCCCTAACCCCCAGCCTGACCCTCCCCTGTCCCAGCTCCATGCCGTTCCCTCGGGTCCTGTTGTTGTCCCCAAGAGCAGAGCTCAGCGCCTGCCCCTCCGCTCCCCTCGTGAGGGAGCTGCAGGCCACCATGAGGCCTCCCCTTGGCCTGCTCGGCTCTGGGCTGATAATTTAGATGTGTAGATGCTTAAAGCTTGGTGAGACCAATCCCACTCTCGAAACGACTCTGCATATTGGTCAGACTTCTGATAAAGTGCTTGCTGTGACTGCAGCTAGGGTCAGACTCTGCAGCTCTTGGCTGTGCTGGACAGGACTTAATCTTATGAACCATGCCCTTGAACTCAGTCATGTTCTGCACTTGGAGCAATTTAATCCGAAAAGGTGGTGAAATTCCTCCCCCAAAAAAGAACAGTGAACTGACACTATCACAAGACAAAGGCAAAGATCTGTGAATAAAGCCACTGTGCAGACTCCCGGCAAGGCTGAACAGAGCCTCGGGCATGCAGCAAACCTGCAGCAAAGCTTTCACTTGTCCCCACTTGAAAGTGATGAAGAGATGCTGTTTTGCCACCCGACACCCACAAGATCCTGGGATTTGTCACAGACCTCAGGGAAAAAAAAAAAAAAAAAAAAAAAAAAGCGATTTGCTCTAACCTGAGAATAAACTGCTCCTGGAGAGAAGCTCTGTGCTGTTGCGAGCAACCACAAATAACATAAACACCAACAGGATGCAATGGGCTGGGACAAGAACCCACATTTGGCGGTTCCCAAAACAACACTCTGTCAGCCGAATCCCCCTGGAAGATGCACTCTGGGACTGATTTCCCCTATGGACAGATCCACCAGAGAACACCACCTTATATTTCTGTCAATACAGCTGGTAATGTATGTGTGTTTGGCTGCTAAGCAGATCCTGAGCTGTTTAACCCCAAACTTTGCAGAGAATAGGTCAGCTTCCACAGAACTCCCGTGACGAACAGCTTCTGAAATGCAGCAAAAAAACCTCTTATCCAAATCAGAGCAAGATTGACACTAGCGAGACATACGAGACGCAGATTCAATTCCCATTCTGCCTAAAACCATCCTTGCTTCAGCTGAGATTTCCTTGTTTCTTCTAGTGTCTTTCAAATTATTGCTACAAAACTCTAGGTTAAGGCTGCCTTACCTCTCCTGGCACCCTGCAAAAATATCTAACAATACATGCAACTCCTAAGAGAAATCATATGTTTCAGAAAAAAGGAGTCTTGTGGCAGAGGCAGTGACCAGATCTCATGGTGATTTAGCCACCGGGCTGATGACCATTCCAGATTTTCTCCTCGTGTAGGTCTTAGACCTTATGTAGGTCTTGGTGACTGGAAAAAATGTTTCCTATCAGTTCTGCATCAGATCATCCCCAGCTCATTGATTTGCTCATAGATATTGCCAGTTGATCACTAGCTTGAAAACGAAGTGCTTTATAAGGCATGGCTTTTACAGATACTGAGTAAAATCACTCTAAAGTCTTCCAACTCTACACTGCCCTGGGGAATCCTCCCCAGGACAAAGTTGTCTAAAAAGCATGTAAAGGTGAAGTCCAGAGCTGTAAATCTCTGTTTCCAGGACAAGTAATTTTCATAATATTCTGTTTGCAGGCAAATGTTCTTACAATACCTTGTCTGATTCCTTTGAAGTACATGAAGATTCAAACAGATGCCCTCACCTCGCACAGCTTTGGTTTTCCAGCTGGGCTGACTGATCCGCCACCACTGCAAAAACTCCAAGCCAGCCCCTCTTCAAGCAGCTAAACCTGTAAGGCAAGAGCCTTACAACTTCCCTGTATTTCAGGTGAAAAGAGTTGGATCAGGTTTGCAATGCTGGAAAAGAAGGAGGAAGAAGGAAGGCAAAAGATAAAGGGGAAATCTCTTCTGTTTGATCTGCTGAAAAGAAAATGTCTAAGAGCTGTTCCTTGAAGTGCATGAGGATGAAAGGAACAGGAGCACAATTTGGTGTGCTTGTTTGCTTGCTTTTCAAAATAAAACTGCAAAGAATGGTAAAAAAAGAAAATGCCTTTTGCTTCATTTTATCTGAGGACAGAATGCAGACAGCAGGGTTCATATTTACCTCTCATTTAGACTCGATAAATGTGTCCTGTGAATACACTTTTGAAAACTATTTTTCTTAGGGAATACATTTTTTATTAGCTATTATTGCTCAATTTGTGCTGGTTTTTAAAGAACTCATGTGGCTTGTGGGGACAGATGAAGAGGAGTGATTCATGACTCACTACAAAGATCTCCGTTTTTATAAAACCTCATCAGTCAGTCATTTCACAGGTTTTTAAGCCCTTATGAAGACACTGGTGCAGCTGTGACCTGCCTGGAAATGCCCTGGGAGGAGATATGGGGAAACAAAACCAGGTTTTTCACAAATGCAGGAGAGATGGTGGAGGATGGCGGAGCCAGTAACACTGACATGACACCAATGTGGACACCCAGAGCTTGTGCAAATCCCTTAGCTGTCTTTAAACCAAAAACCAGTGGAGCTTCCCTTCCCTTCTGCTCCTCTATCCTCCCCTTCCCCTCTCTGTAGCCCAATGGCTTACAGGATAAATTCAACCAGGTATTGGTATTTAACTAGCTTATTCACAGGGACATTTGATGGACAAGACCAAGATGGAAGCACCAGAGGGGAAAAAAACAAACAAACACACAGACACACAACAAAACAAACAAAAACAAACAACAACAACAACAACAACAAAACAAACAAAAACAAAACAAAACAACAACAAAAAAAAACAGCCCAAAAAGTGCTTTAAGCTCCCTGGTGCACTCAGAGTCAGGGTATTTCAGGCTGTACAGGTTCCTCGGATTTCTCCTTCAGTGATAATAATACAGTCATACTGATGCATAAGTAGATGCTCTGCAATGCATATTCTCCATGCAAATACATTTTCTGTGTAGGGATATATGTGAAAAATATTCTTATGGGAAATACGTATTTCTCCATCTGAAGATAACATTCTGGATGGCAGAGCCATTTTCTTGGTCATGCTAAATGACTTAACACTGAAATAAATCTTTAAATAAATAAATAAAGAATCCATTTTATTTTCCCATTATCCAGTGGAGAGGGAAAAAAAAAAAAAAAAGAAAAAAAAAGAAAAGTGAATAGAACAACTAAAAGGAAACAGAAACAAAAGCCACTCCTGCTCTAGCTACTCCTACCCATCTATCACCTGGAGGCTGGATTTTTCCAAGTACTTTGCCAGTCAGGCTACCAGTACACAAGGAGGCCATGGAAATGGCTTCTGGAGAGCTATCGGTTCCTCCAGTAGCCCGAGGGAATCTGGGCTGCTGAGAGAAGTGTAAGGTTTCCTTAAAGGACAATGACCATCTGCGAGAAGAGACACCACAGGTCCATGCAGCCCTCCCCTTCCCACGCAGGGATGGGGCAGAGCACGGCAGGGATGCAGGAGTGGGGGCAGATTCAGGCCGTAGAAAGCAGAGGATCCCTGCCATTTCTCCCAGCCTCTGAATTATGAGATTGAGAAACACATTTCTCTTTTTTTTTTTTTTTTCCTCTCTGAAATAATAACTCAAACCTAGAGACAGTTTAGCAATTGCTCATGTCCTAAATTGCTTCCATTTCCTGTTCACCTTGTGTTAAACAAATTGCATCTGAGGGATGATTTTTGTTATCCTCTGCATTAGTTTGTGCAGGGGTGTAATATACTCTCATCTTCTACTGGAGGGAAACATAAATGAAAGGAGCATTTAGAGAAATACAAATCTGTAGAACAAAAATCACCTTATGTGAGGAAAACTGCAAAATATTAATTAAACAAACAAAGCACAACAGAAGCAGGATACAGCTTGTAGTAGAATTCAGTTATCAAGAAGCGCACCTGCTCAGTGGAGGACCAATTATTTTCCTTTTTTCTAAGGACTTTTATGGTATTGTAATTAAGGAGCTTGAAGAGTTAGGCGCACATTTTAATTGCTAGATAAATAAATGAAAGCAACCACACTGCACTCTGAATGTTGAAAGACTGATGAAATGGGAGGGCTGGGGGGAGGAATTCTACGTTACTATTTCAGAGAAGATGTAATACGAAAAGCCAGGGCTGAACCCCACAGTGCCTGACTTCCCTGCACAGCCACTCGGGCCTTTAAGGAACGAGGCTCAGCAGGAGCAGATCCCAGGCCGGCAGTGACGGTGGGGACGGCTGACAGACAAAGCCCATCGCACAAAGAACATCACTGCGTTTTACCTGCCTGTTTGTGAGGCAGCTGCAATCATCAGTGCTTTTCACAAGCAACAAATGTACAAGTTGTAGGTGTCTAGCCAAGCAGGGGATTGCATATTATCAGCTCAGTGGTACTTCAGTCAATTCTTGTGAATGAACATGGAAGCTAATTCCTCTAGTCACTGCAAACACACTGAAAATTTTTCAAGAGTGACAAGAGCACTCTTCAGTAGCAATGGCATCAGCAAAACAACCCGAGTAAGAGATAAGTATTGTGACAACGTCACTTCAGAAGACAGAAGGGGCCTAGATCTCCTTCATGCTGGGTTCTCAGGGTCTGGGAAGGGGACGACACACTTCTCTAAATCTTCATGGCTGCACTTAAGCCAAGGGAAGTAGGACACTGTCTGCCAGTTGAAGACCTGCCCTCCCATGTTTAGCACTTGATAAGAGCAAGTACAAACATTTAACTTAAAGAACAGGCTTGCTGAGGATCTATTTCATAGACTCACAGAATCACAGAACCATATGCCGAACTGGAAGGGGCCCACAAGGATCACCGAGGCCAGCTCCTGGCTCCACACAGGACCACCCAAAAATCAGACCATGTGTCTTAAAGTGGTGTCCTAAGGCTCCTTGAACTACAGCAGGCTCGGAGCCATGGCCATGATGTTGGGGAACCTCCACTCCCCCTCAGGAGGAAGCGGTAGACCATGATGAGGTCCTGAAATACATAGACAACAACAGATTAGAAGTAGGTGGAATTTCACTCTAAACTTTATATCTGTCATTCAGATGCATGAGCAAAGCACCCATAAGTGGTAGTAAGAGAAGATATAATCAAAATTGCTCTACAGCATCAAATGGCAGGAAATCTGCTGGGGGTGCTGTCTCTTGGAAGCACCAGCTATTGAAGACTTCAGGAAAAACCTGCATTTCTTCTGTTTCTGTCAGATATGTTGTTTTTGATGCCAGCCTTGACAACTCCACCTCATTATAGATGAAAAATCAACAAAATCTGAAAATCAAACAAAGTGCATCCTGGTTGTATGGAAACAGCTTTTCCTTCAGCCTGTGCTCCCTAAAGAAATCTGAACTGAAAGAATAAACTGTTCTGTAATGCAAGAAGGGGAGTCATGGTCTCCCATATCCTCTGTCACTCACTTTCCTCAAAAATATACCACAAATCAATGGTAAGTCACAGCAAATCAACACAATTTGCCCATTAAGGATGATAATGGATGTGAAGCAGGATGGGCTTTCCAAAAGCTGCACTCCAGATCTACATCAAGTTACTGTTCCCCTTCAGCCCAGAAAAGTCTAACGGCTTCTATCAGACATGAAATTGTTCTCGTAAGGAGTCCTTTTACAGCACACGGTGTGTAAGACCTTTGGCCATGTTGATCCTGAAAGATGGCATGGCTGACTCTTCCTTTTACAATTGAGCTCTGGCCATTAAAACTAAGCTGGAAGCTCACAAAATTTGCTCATCGCTGATCTGAGATAGTGATTTTCTCCATGGACACATTTCTCCATGGATACACAGCACAGTTCTGCTTATCCCCAGGCTCCGTCAAAGGCCAAGCCTGCCCACACCTTACATGTGCATTCTCCTTGTTTCTTACCTTCTTAGTATCTCCTTTTTGTGACTCTTTATGTCCTGTCAGTCCTTTCTTCTAGCTGGAGAGAGACCTATTCAGTGACATTGTTGTGCAACTACCCTGAACAAATGGTTCTCGGTTCATTTTTCTTTGTGCATCATTTTATTCACAGCAAGGCTCATGTACTTGAATTGTAGATGTTTTAATGAGTGCATGCCATCAAGGATGCACATAGGTAGCTGTCTAGGACAAGGCTGCTACCTATATGGCCTCAAAGAGGGTCTCCAGAACCACTTACTTGTTAATAAAGATTGCAACTCAGATGTCCACTAAAACACCAATTCTTACACTATTGCATGCACCAGTGAGCAAACCTTCCAGGTCAAGAGTCCCTGCCCAGAGGACTTGGTACCATTTGTAAATCCCATGAAAGCCTTTGGTACTGAGTTATGAAATGCTTCTACCAGCCCTGGTCTTTCTGCTCGAATGACTAATACCTCAGATGGCTATGGCCCCAGTTACCCAGAGGCAATATAGAAGAAGAGGGAACAGGATAGCTAGCACTCTCAGATGGACAAATGTGCACTGTTGGTGCTGGCAGAAACTCCAGAAGGCTTTAGCTGGGTGAAACATGAGGAGAGCTCAGCTTTAGTGTCCTCAGTCATGGGGCCGGTCAGCTCCTCAACAGGAAACACATAGGGGTGGTGGGTGTGGGGAACCTGGCACATACCCATGCCCTAGCCCATGGGCAGTATTCTCAGCCAGCCTCAGGTGGTAGATGAGCACTAAGCAACACTCTTGCTAATTCAAGATGATGATCCCAGAAGCTCTTAACCCATTTTCTGATGTTTCTTCAGTCTTGTACCCTGCAGGCTATATCTTCAGATAGGATGAAAGATGCTTTACTTAGTTTGATTTTGCTCCGAGACATGGCAAACCAAGAAAATAAGCCAGGACAAGCTCTCCTGCTATCACTAAGTGACAGAGTTAGACTGTCTTGAAGCACAGGAGGTACGTGAGCTTCGTGAGCTTTTACCTTGACAGAGCAGTGTTTAATTTTCCATAAGGAAGTTGCTGAGAAATGTCTCAGGGAAGATGTAGCAGATGAAGGATTTATAAAGTCACGTTTTTTCTGCTTCGGTTGCTGGATGCTTCCCTAGAAACCTCTTCTTTGCTCTCCTTTGTGCACAGCTCTGCAGCTTTGCCAGGAACTGCAGTGTTGAGTTAACATCCCCAATATGCAGCAGCAGAGATAAGCACCAGTATAACACAGTACAGTACGGAAGCAGGTACAGTTACTACTGTGTCATTGCTGGCCTAAATAGGGAAAGGCAGGGTACTGTGCAGGGTGGGAAATTAAAAAAAATACATATTTTCTTCTGTGTTACCAAGCATTTCAGGAGCCCTTGTTCTGCAGCACAGCAACCAAACAGTGCAGCAAGTGAGCTATGAGGTTCAGCAAGCCAAGATGCCTTATGTGGAGTTAGATTAACTTCTGCCCATTTATCCCTGTATGACTACTACATTCAACAGGATCAATTGATAAACATGTCCCTCTCCTCCAGGGACTCTGAATACCAGGCTCTCTGGAAATTTTTTGGTCTGTTGTACTGAATTTTCTTCAATAGGTACAGACATTGCACAAAAGGATGGTAAAAGGCTTTAACTGACAGGAGCTTATGCCATTGCAAGATTTATTATTATTATTATTATTTATTGATAGTGGGGAGGTTTACTCAGCACCTGGCCTGATGGCTGCAGATGAGTCCCACCTGTCTCAAATAGGGAAACAGATCCCAGCCCAGGTGCTGGCAGGGCTCATTGAGAGGGCTTTAAACCAAGTATGAAGGGGGCTGGGGATGAAATGAGGCTCAATAGAGGTGAGCCTGGGGGAGGAGTCCCAGGGTTTGGGGGTGAGTGCAGTGGCACCACTCAAGTGCATCTACACCAATGCATGCAGCATGGGCAACAAGCAGGAGGAGCTGGAAGCCGTTGTGTGGTAGTCAAACTATGACAGAGTCACCATCACTAGCACATGGTGGGACCACTCCCACGACTGGAGTGCTGCAATGGATGGCTATGAGCTCCTCAGAAGGGACAGGCAACTTAGGAGGGGAGGTGACGTGGCTCCCTATATTAGAGAGTGTTTTGATGTTGTCGAGCTCAGGGTTGGGAATGATGAGGTAGAGTCCCTGTGGGTGAGGATCAGGGGGTTGGCCAACAAGGCAGGCATCCTGGTGGGGGTCTGTAATTGACCACCAAACCACGATGAAGAGGTGGATGAGGCGCTCTGTAAGAAGCTGGTGGAAGTCTCTCAATCACCAATGCTTGTTCTCATGGGGGACTTCAACTTCCCAGACGTGCTGGAAATGCAACACAGCCCTGAGGAAGCAGCCTAAGAGGTTCCTGGAGTGTGTGGAGGACAGCTTCCTGACTCAGCTGGTTAGAGACCCTACCTAGAGAGGGGTGACCTGCTAGACCTGCGGTTCACAAATGGAGAAAGACTGGTGGGAGATGTGGTGATCGTTGTCTTGGGCAGAGGGACCATGAAATGGTAGAGTTCTCTATTCTTGGTGAAGTCAGGAGGGGGGTCAGTAAAACTGCTGCCTTGGACTTCTGGAGGGCAGACTTTCAGGACACTGTTATGAAGGGTCCCTTGGGAGGCAGTCCTGAAGGGCAGAGGGGTCCAGACAGGCTGGATGCTCCTCATGAAGGAAATCTGAAAGGCTCAGTATCCTTTCAGACTTCTACCACACACTAGCTGTGTCATTCCAAATACCATACTCAGACATTTCCTGGTCTGTCTTCACTGTGCAATTGCCCCTGCCTGACACATCACACCATAAGTGTCCTCTTTCCACTAGTGCACCTTCTGAACACCTTCCTTCCCCATCCAACACCCCTCAGTCTAGCAGCTATTCACACAGATCATTCGGATCCTTTTCCAGAGGACCTGTGTGTATGTCTCACCTCTGAAGGACAGAGATGACTGTCAGGTCAGGGAGATCTAAACAGGGACCATGACCTGCACAGCTGCACCACTGGATCATTTTAGGAGGTCTTACCCTTGACAAAAAGCACCGCATAGCCTTCCCTGCGCCATCCTGCCTTCCCTGAGAGAGGGCAGCTGGTGCCAACACAGCTAGCTTCAGAGAGTCAGTGCAGACGAGCCACTTCAGTTTTGCCTTCGACATCGCTCATTCAGGTAAACCCCAGTGGTAGATATAATGCTGACAGGAATGAACCGTGCCCTAAACACGATTTGACTGGTGATTAAGTTTGCTCTTCTCTGACTCACTTTTCTTGCCCTTAAAAGCCTTCCACTCTCCTCTCCCACAGGAGGAGCACTTCCAGAACTGAACTCCTGGGGTGTGACCTCCTGGTCAAAGCCCAAGGCTGCCCGAAACTTCAGCAGGTACTTCAGAGGACCGACAGCAAAGGTCAAAAGGAGTGGACTTCACTTGCCTTTTCACAAATAATTTCTGTCTTTTTAGTTTTCAAAGACCTTATCATAGCATTTTGGGACTGAAAAAACAGAAGGCAGAGAAAGCATCAAAGTCCTCATCAGATTAGTCCTCAAATCTCAGAATTGTATCATAAATAACAAGAAATCATTTTTCCTTTCTTGAGATTTAAGAGACTGAATAAACACTTCGGCTTTTAATAAAACATCTCATTTCTTGTCTTATGGTAGCAGAGAGAATTTGGAATGATAGAAAAACTCAAAGCAGTCAACTTCAAGGTTAAATCAGGTTATCCAGTGCCCTGCAAAATGTGTTCTGAAAGCCTCCGAGAAGGAATATCCCACAAGCACTGTGGGCAACCTATTCTGGTGCTTCACAACTCCCGTAACTGAATGGTTTCACCCAAGACTATATAAAGGGTTCAGAAACCGGTAGGTAACTAACTGAAGGAGCACAGAGAATGCTTCCTATTCTGGGAGGTCCTTAGCCGTCTACCCATCATCGCAGTGCCTCTGCAGGGGAGGACAATCCAAAGCCTAGGAGCATCTGCTGAAAGGCTCTCCTGGCCTGCGTGATCTCTGGAAAAGCTGCAGTAGACAGCATTGGACCAGCAGTCATCCCCCAGTGCAGTCTCACTTTTAAGGTAGTGCCACGCTCAGCAGGCCTTTTTGATGCTCTTATGGTTTTGTTCTTTCAGTTCTCAAGCTGAGAGTTCATTTTCCTTCCTACAAGTTCCTGCCATCACACAAGAGAATATTTACAGCTGTCTAAACCCTGTGCCCAAGCATTCTTCCAGAAAACTGTTCATGGCATGTGCATTCTCATTGAAAGGACAGACAGGGAAATGTAATTTGCATTGAGGAGGAGGCTGTCAGAGTGTGCAGTTCCCTTGTGATTCCCCTAGTCTGCTTCCATCCTCTCCAGTGTTTTGAAACTTGATCCTGCATTACAAGAGTTCAAAAATTATATCTAAAACTGATCGCCTTGTATTAAAAGTCTGGAAAAAAAAAAAAAAAAAAAACAGAGAAAAAACAGTTTGGGAGTTCTTTTAGTTAGCCTGATGATGTTTATAACACAAGGCTTGGGTCATGCTTTCAAGCCAGTTTCTGCAAGGCAAATAGCCTGAAACTTGTCAGGCATGCACAAGGCCAACAGCTTGAAGAGAACACCCTGATGAGAAAGTCAAGAAACTCCTGTGAAGGCTGGGAATCCTGCTTAACTCCAGAGGTGGGATTTTCCACGGATCCCTGGAAGATCTGAGGCAGTGCTTCCCAGGGGTCACGACACCTCAGCCCACATCCCAGCCTCTTCACTTCTGCCGACAAGAAAACTGAACTGCTGCTTTGTGCTCATAGAACGTTAATTTTGCCGACAGGGTAATAATAAGGCTACTAAATCAGTACTAAGATTTCTTACATTGCATACACTATTTAAATTACATGTCATTTTTACAAATTGTAAACTAGATGAATGACTACTCAAATATTTTAACGTGACTTGCAATTGAGATTTTCTAGCCATGGAAGCATTATTGAAGAAAAATGTGCTGGACATCATGGTAGTCCTCAAAACACAGCAATGGGAGAATAGGATAATTCCCTCATGCTGAACTGGAACTGTCTTTCAAAGTGTATAAATGCTAGATCGAAATATGATCTCCTGAGCCAGAGTATAACATAGATCAAGAGGTGGAAATTAGGAAATCTGCTTAGAAAGCCTACTTTTTCTTTCTGGAAGAAAGTGACCCCTCCCCCCAGCCCCCACCTCCCTTAATTATGGCAAAGCCCCAGTTTACTGGATTGCTCTACATCTGAAATGCCAGATTTTGGATTAGATCCCTATACATAAAACCACAATGATCAATGCAAAGCTAAATTCAAGATTTTAATTGAAGTCTATCACAGCCTTACTGCAAAATTAAGTTAAACCATTTCTGGACACACTATAGCTCTGGTCATTTTCCATTATTTTGCTATTTGTCAGAACCACAGTGTGCAATACAGTGCAAAATGCAAAACAAACAGAAAAAAAAAAGCAACCACTTAGGATTAATTTTTAAGACATTTTTCATCAAACATGGAGAATGGAATAAACAACCTTGGGGACTGTTTCTTGTTTTTTACCTCCTAATATTATTACCTGAGGGAAATCATTGTTGAGAGAGGTGTTAGGTAAACAGGAAAAAAAAGTATTTTTCATATCCTTTCTCTAATAAAAATAATATATTTAGGTTGCTCTTTCTTCAGTGATTTTAATAATTGTATAGAGTATTCAAACAGCTGCAAATGTATATTAAAAAAAGTTTGATTTTAATTGCCTAAAATATACCAAGTAAAAGATAAATTACACTATAGCTTACAAAAAGATATGTACTAACAGGCAGGCACACCACTACCAAGAGAGTAAGTCTCCTGGCCTCCACTGCTTCCTCTTCCAGACTGCCTGATCTCAGAGCTTTAGCTACAGCATATGGCTCTCGCTCAGTCTTCAGTTATCACTTTTAATATAACATTTTAATATATCATATCACTTGAATATATAATTTTTTTTTTTCTTTTTTTTTTTCCCCGAATTCAGCATCAGTCTGCCTAGTGCACAAGCAGTTCAGGCTTGTTCTAGTAAATGAGAAAGTAGGGGACAACAGAAAGAAGACAAGAAAATGGGTGGAGAAAACAAAAACAAAACAAAATAACAAACAAAAGTAAAAAAACAACAGCTTAGATAGATGGATGCAACAAGAAGTGTATCAACATCAGCTTCCTATTCCTAGTCTAGAAAGCAATACAGAAGTTCAAGGTTTGACCAGGGGAGTACAGACAGAGGTCCCAACACACCATACCCACCCTCTGGGCAGAGGACATTGAGGGCATTTCTGTATGCCAGGCAAGGATTCATGACTGTCAGAGGAACCGCAGTGTAACTGTGTGATAGTACACCCCACCCTGCAAGCGTAGCCTAGGACAGGCTAAGGGAGCACACACATGAGGATTTATCCCACCTCTTTTGGTGAGGTCAGGTGTGATTTTTCATTCTGTTGTCCTGTGGCCAGCTCTGAATTGTGAGCGGCTCCCTGTCTGCTGGGGTTGCCCGGAGAGGATTTGGACACATCAGCCTAGCTGACTTTTGAGGCTGTCCCTACCCCATTCAAGCTCACCTTACCATCCCATGTGTCTTTCTGGTTCTCCCAGGAGACAGCAGTTTGCTTTCCATAGGAACAGGTCCTTATGGTCCACATAGTACAAGAAAAATTTCCACTCTTCCCTGTCTGCTGGACCACCGGCTCAACTAAATGACAGGGAGGTGTGTCTGGGCTGGCATTTATTCCTCTTAATGTCTGTGAGCTCTCATAAAAGATTTTGCCTTGATATTTCTTCTGGTGCACTTGGAGGGCATTAGATCAGAGCTACATGGGGCAGCACAAAGTCCTTTCCAACTGAATGAGTTTCTCTCTATTTAGCAGCTCAGCCAAGTATTCCAGGAGGAGGCTTGCTTGAAAGAAAAAGATGTTTCTTTCAAGCCTCGCATCTTACTCTGTATGAAAGCAGCTAATGTAGTGAAAAGAGTGACCTGCCCCAGCAAGCGTGTGTTTGGTAACAAGGTTCGGAGTTCAAACCATTTCAGCAGGGCGTGACCATGACCTACAGCTAGCAGGTCCTGCTTCGCATCCCACACAATAACCATCATTTCAAGATTCTCAAGTGGATAACACCTATTGCTCAGTTTAAAACACTTAGAGCTGTCACAGAGGTAAGAGGGAATCACCTCTGGGACTAGAAGTTACTTACAAGTGATTTCTTGGCTCTGCTGAAAGGAGAAAGATTTAGAGCACATGGCTAGACCTACTCTGTGAAGCAAGTCCTGACTGGAAGTGCCTGAGAGGCCACGAGACTGTTCCGGGGGCAGTGGTGGGGCATCAGGATGGGGACGGAGGTGGGCAGAACTGTGTGCCCAAGTGAAGGTGAGGCAGGGGGAGGACCTCCCCTCTTCACTCTTCCCTCCCTATCCTTGCAATTAGAAGCAGAAGCAGCCCACTGGCTTTGGGACAGACCCAGGACATGAAGTCCCCTCTAGTTTTCTAACGTACACTCATACAGACTCTGTGTCTCAGAGCTTGCTGTTCTGCTATCAGTTTAAACTTTGTCTCTATATTAAGCTACACATCTTTGATTCACCAGCCTTCCTGGGAAGTTTCCAAGGCTTCTTGCTTCTGAGCTCGTGCTCTGGCACTGTTCCTGTTCCCAGCCAGAAAGATCTGGGAGTTCAGAGAGAGGTGAAGTTACACAAACTGTATTAAAAGAAAACCCACCACAGCAACAAGCTCTATTCTCTCAGTCCCAAGGACAATCACTCAGTTCACTTCGAGGAGAAAGCCTGGCTTAACTTTTTTGGCCGCATGAGCTTGAGCCCCTGGAGTTCACCACCATGGATTTCTGCTCCTTGCTGTGGCTGGCCGTTCACAGAGCGAAGTGGCTCAGATTTTTCGTGACCACTTTGCTGTGCTCGAGTCCCCTGGAAAAGCACAGCACACCGGCTGGGACATGAGCCCACTTCTGTACGTGAACCTCTCACCTCAGAAGTGGTCTGAAGTGGGGTGGCCACGAACAACACATGGAGCTGTGTTTGGGCAAGGCTCAGTCCCAGGGGAGCACCTTGCTCGCAGCAAACCACAGGGAAGCTGAAACACCTGGGTAACAAAACCACACACATACACACACTAATAAAGGAGCAAGATTTCTCTTGCTGCTCTTCCACAAAAACAATGCAGCCTCCATGCAAAGCAGATGCAAGCATACGCTGCCTTGGACAAAAGATCTCCGCATTTCCTTTGCTTTTTTTTTTTTTTTTTTTTTTTTTTTTTTTCCTTGCATGCAGCTGTTTCACTTTAACAAACACGGCACAGCGTGTGCCTGTCCCAGCACCCAGCTCAGCCCAGCTTGCTTGCTTCACGGCATCTCTCAGCCTCCCCAGCCCTCCGTCTGCCACCAGCTGCCCCCCCTGCGCGGACCAGCACGTTCCCCAGAACCGCAGGAGGAGTCGGGCCGTTACTTACGTGAGCCTCATGTTACAAGCATTTGCAAGGGGACTGCTGGCACCACAGCTGTCGCTGGCTTAAAATAAGCAGAGTTGCTTGGTCTGATCACTGCTGCGACTGTGGTGTATTAAAGTAAAGGTCCCAACAAGGTTTTGGTTCTGCTCTCAGCAGAACACCGAAGGAGAGCTAAACTTCAACATCATTTATCAGAGCTTTATAGACCTCTTAAAGCACTGTGAAAGAAATACTTTCTGTAGTCAAGGTAGTGCATTTTATTATGCTCATCCAACAGGATAACCTTAGTTTAAATCCAGGTTAATGGAACTTATGGTAGTACCGAATGAATAAAAATTACAAACGAGCAAAAAGAATCCTAAATCTACATTTTTTTTTTTTATTTTTTATTTTTATTTTTTCCAGAGATCATTTAAAGTTGAACAACCTTAGATTTGACCTTAGGAACAGAGTTGCAAAAGCAAAAGCCATTTGAACTATAAGCTTCTCCGGACAGCCCCAGATTTAACCTACTGGTGCAGAGGGTGCTCTTGGCAGAGACTTGTCTTTCTGCGATAAGAGGCTCACGATGAAGAGTGCAGCCCATCTCTCTCACATCATGGTGGCAGACAACAATTCCGCACCAAGCTTGGAGCAGATTTCTACTGCACAGCTGAAATGAAATAAATACATCTACTCATTCTCCATTAAAATATGCCAGAAATACTATTCTTAAGAAACACTTCCATGGCCATTTTTTTAAATGAACAAATTAATGGGAGACATAAATGGCCACGGGGTTATACTGGGAGTTAGAAAACACTTGTTCATTCTTGGCTAGGCTGAGTGGTAACCTGAAGAGTTTTGTAGCTGAATGCACCGAACCTTATGGTTGAATCTCCTCTCTGTGTCTCCCCACAGCTGCCAAGCATGTACCTGCTCAGGTGTAAGACTTAGCACCCCACGCCAGAGTGCCCAGAGCTACTGAATTTCCAGAAGCAAAACAGAGGCACACAGCACAAGGAAAGCGGTCTTTGTCCTTATGCTAGGTCCTGGGTGCATCCTGAGACATGGGGCTGTCCCCATGATATCTGTACCAGCCATTCCTGCCCACAGCCTTTAGTTCCCCATGGTTCTCCAATGCAGTCCCTCCCTCATCCTCCACCTCAGAGACTGCAGACTCCAGAGCCCTCAGCTCCCCACTCCTCTGGTCCCACATAATCCTCTCAGCTCCTTGTCCACTGAAGAGCCAAACTCTACCAACCAAACTATCCATCCCACCTCAGATCTACATCCTCCCCCTCTACCCCAGATACCTCCACTGAGGCCAGTGCCTGGACTCAAACCCGTATGTGACCAAACAAGTGAGCTCCAGGCAGCCAGCTGGAGACACCAGCACCAGCTCCACTTTGCAGCCCTGCCCAGCTGTGCCCTCCTCCTAGGAGCAGGATGGTGACCGAATGGTCACGGTCTCCCGTACCTTAGGCCGTAAGGACAGTGTGCACAAGAAAGGGACGTGAATTCTAACATACTTGGCTTGCAGCTAGTGTCCCCAGCCCTGTGGCTGGCTGGGCACCAGTATCACTTGGCTGTCCCCCACCGTGACATTTACTGAGCGCTGCAGCAATGCACGGCCTGAGACCTCCGGGCTCAGCTACGCTCATCAGGCTGTAGACCCCGTGTGATAAGACAGTTTGGGTTCCTGCAGAAGATGGGAAGAAATGGGAGAAAGCAGGCAGAGACAAGAGCTTCTGCCCAGCTGCTAGGCAGCTCTGCAGGTGTTGTCTCAGCTTCAGCTGGCAGCAGGCAGCATGGGACAGAAGAGGGATCCAGCTCCGACCTGAAGGTTGCTGTGCTGGGCTCTGGGTCTCCGTCATGCTGCCTACCCAAGCAAAAACCCCTTACAAAGCAGTGGGGGCCTTCAGCAATCCATCTTTCTATTTAAGTCCTACCAATATGTTTGTTCTTGCCTTACCGGCCAGTACCAAGCTAACTACCTCAATTCCACTACTAGCCTTTTGGTGTATTTTTGTTTGATTGTTTGCTTTGCGGGTTTTTGTTTGTTTTGTTTGTCATAAGGGGTAAATATGAGCCACCCAAGCCCCTCTATCTGGGACGCATGCTCTGCTCAGCAATCAGTAAACACTGCTTGGCAGGGCAGGACCGGGCTGCTGCAGCCACCTGGCACCCTGGCAGGCAGCGATCTCCCATCGCCGGGCTGTGCTCCTGCGGCCGTGATGAGAGCAGCGGCCGGACGCCGTGCCACCTAAATCAGCTGAGCCCTTCAGACGAGCACTGTGGTTCAAGGCTTGGGGGATACAGCAAGGGTCCTGTTGGCACCTCTGCTTTCACAAAGTATACAGAAAACAGGTAAAGTGAACAGTTTGCACGAACATGATCACTGCTGTAGCTTGGCAGCATCTGTGAGCAAAAACCAACCACAGCCATAAAGTATGGAAGCGTCTGGTCCCTTTCTCCTGTTGTTTAAATTTTTAATTTTGCCTGAAATGTCTTTCCAGGCAGTGGGAATCAGCTTTACTTCTTGCCATACATGAGCAGTGGAAGCGCAAGGCATGCCACCTCTCTGAGCTCCTGTATCTGTGGGGTGTTCGCAGGCTGCGTTCACCTCTGAATTACAGAATGCCAACCCAAATCAGGGCTCTGTTGTGCTAACAGTAAGAAATAAATGCTGTCATGCAGAGTTTGCTGCCTTCAGAGGCGAGAGAGTGCATTTACAATTTTATAGACTAGAAACACAGTCTGAAGAGCCTATTTAAACCACATTTAAGTTCCAAGAAAGACTCTCCTTCACTTCCCTGGGTTTTGGATCATGCTCAGGGAAATTAAGCAAGTTGCCAAAATGCACACAGTGAGTTTGTAGAAAAGCCAGAAACCAAAAACTAGATTTGCCGAGCTCAAGCATTCGTACTCAAGCCACTCCACTGCTGGAGGTGCTGGAATGGCAGCAACAATCTGCTCGAGTGTGAAATTCTAGCTGCCAACCTGGCAATGTTTTTATTTCTATGACCTATTCCATTGCTCAGATCCAGGATTTTCCTTGAGCAGAAAAGAATTACAGAGAAGATTCGGCATCTTTACTGGATGGGCACTAACATGCCCATGATAATTCATTAGCCACAGAAAAGAAGGAAAGAAACTCTCATTTTCAGGAATCAGGACATACATCTGGGGCACCGGCTTGCTGAACAGTGAATCAAGGACGCAGCTTTATGCAGCTGAAGTGCCCAGCTTTCTGGGCTGCAAGCTCACCGATGCTTTTGCCTTCCTGGAGGCTGCTTGCAGGGGATGTTTGCTCCTCTGCTTGGCCACCAAAAGCGTGTCTAGTCCTGAGTGGTCAGCTGTCACTGCCTGCTCTGGTGATCCACACACTCACCCACACTGTGGTAGAATAAGGTGATGGTCATTACCCAGAAAAAATACGTTCATTTTACCACACCAATTAAGTCCTCCTCCTCCTCCTGTTTCATCCACAAGTGAGTCTGGCATTGTTTTTTGTTTGTTAAGCCTCACATTCTGGGTAAGGGGCTTTCTGTAAAGAAAAGCAGTTACTGCCATGGACAAGGGATTGTTTGGAATCATTTCATATATCAACCAAATGCAGCCTTCTCTGTGGGGAAATGCAGCAGCAATTTACCAGCAGTGGCTAGGGATGAAGACAACTGTACCCAGTGAAAATTGCAGAGGAAACTGTATATATATCTGCACGTACAGACACCTGATTTTGGCTAAGGTACTACAGTCAATTGTTAGAAAAGTATCACAAAAGGTTTTCTGACTAAATGTCCTTTAGTTTTGTATCTGATAAAAGCATTTTTCTGGAGAGAAAGGGAGGCTGTGAATCCATTTGAAGTAGGAAATTTGAAAATAGAGTATTGTATTCTGAGGGAGTTTATTTAAAGATCTTCTTGCCACTGTTCTAGGTTCTGAAGATCTATTTTTATGCCTTTGTTTTCATTTGAAAGAGAACACATTATTCCGACTGCCCTATGACTAGCAAAGATGGTTATGAAAAGGAAAAGAAATGATCATTTCCTTCTCTTCATAGCCAAGGAATTTGCATCTTATAACAATGTGTGTAAATTTAACAGACTTTAACAAAGCAGAAAGCCCATACATCTGCTGAATGCGGTGGTATCCCCCCCATACAAGTCACTCTGTATGGAGGACACAGGAAATCAACTGGAGCACTTGAGAAAGGACGTGTATTTGGGGAGGGTCTGAAACAAGAAAATGCAGCAGAATGACAGACGTGCTTCATGATTATAAGTCTTTAATCCTCATTTTATAAAGATCTGGACCACATCATAGATTTCAACCACTGCTCAGAGCCATGCCATGCTCTAGGAATGACATTTTAATTTGGACATGGCTGCCCTGTGGAGAGTCACATCTGAGATCCAGCTTTAAAACAAGTCATTTGTATGGTGTATATCAAATACATATTATTTCTACAGGGTCCGATGCTGCATTACAAATTTTAACATTTCAAATTTTCATCCTTGTGACCAATGGGAATTTAATGCATGGAACAAATAGCAAATATAGTTAGCAGTGCAGCATTTCTAGGCAAAACAGTTGCTTGACCTCATCTGGACCTGCCTGGCATCCAGGCACTGCAGCTACTAAGACTTGGCAAAGAATCGCAGTGCGGTAATGAGAATGATTTTTTCCACTCCTACAGAGAGAGAACAAAAACACAAATTTACCTTAGAAAGGGAACGAGCAGGATAAGCAAAAGCCTGAGATCTAGGAAGGGGGGAGCAAGCACTTTTCTTTGCAATTTCCCAACACTGGACAACTTAAAAACTGGTGAAACAGCATCGTGCCAAGTTCCAAACCCAGGAGGAGACTGCCCTGCCCCTTCCCACACCATCATGACTCCGTGGGAGCCTCCAGTGCAGGATGGCCAAGGCTTTGAACTTAGGAAACAAGAAGAGACTTGACATGTTAATGAAGTATGAATATTCCACACTAAATAAATTCTTTTAAAAGAACATAAAATCTAGTTTACAAGATGTAGACAGACCTCAGCTATTAAAATGAAGGGCTCGGGGCTTCGTGGGGTTGGATTAGCCTCTAATACACACAGTGAGGGAGTCTCAGACTTTCCTCCTTTGCCTTGGAAAAGGGAGATGGAACTGAAGAAGGCTCAGGAATTACTATATTTGACCTGACCCATTTCTGGCAAAAAGAGGCAAGAGCCAGACGACATGGTAAGAGATGAAACTGCCAATCAGCATTCAGATGGAAGCAGGGTGCAGGACAGTGATTATGTGGCTTGGTGTCAGCACATGCAGCTCTTTAGAAGCCATTAGATTTCTTTTATGGGGACTCTGTCGTGCTGCCTCCATGGCAAAATCAGCCTAATAAAGTATCTCAGTGAAGCAAATGGCATAGCCAGTAATGTATGGCTCAGCGTGAGCTTTTCACCATTCGAGGTAAGCAAAGAAAAAAAGGCTAAATATGTGGGAAGAAATAATTTTTCTGACCAAACATGCTGTTTTAGAATAACCAGACCTATGTGGATTTCCATTGCATCCGCAGCAAGTCCTCTAAGAAGGAGAAAGGGGGGATGGATAAATTAGTGTCAAGTTTCAAGTTTTTCTAGATTAAATATTTTGATTTTTCTAAAGTGGTTCAAATAATCGTCTTGTATTTGACAGACAGTGTCTGTAAAAAAGTACTATATCTGCTCCAATTTGAAATATATGCTGTCAGTAAGGCAAGTGAAGAATGGATTCTATTTGTCACCATCAAAATACTCATGTTTTTGGTCACAGAGTTATAATGCCAGCATCTCCACAGAAACATTAGTTATAAGAGTGTTTAGGGAAGATTTTCAGATTTTAACACTTGCTTTTCCCTTCCCTAGTACAGCCTTGCAGAGCTGACCTTGTGCATCATGTGCACAACTGGACAAAAATAAATGTTTTTATCCATCCAGATTGTCTGCAAAGAGATTTGTCAAAACCAGCCTCCCTGCTCACCCGTTTGTATCACATTATATTTATTTGCCTCGGTAGTCCTAGCACATTAAAGACCTCCAGAAACAGACTGTTCTTTTCATATGGCTCAGTCATGCCAAAATTGAGCAGCTGAAACATTGTAAAAAAGGAGAATTCCCGAGTCTGCTTCACTTTTCTCCATGGCTTTGCTTATGTCTATTAAACCTGAACTCTGCAACTAGAGACTGTCATGTTCCTCCAAGAGCATCCCCCAGCCAGCTTCTCAGGCCAATTTACACTGCTCACCATGACCAGGCGTGATGGAGTGAAGGTGCTTAATCCTTCAGGATTATCTCCTTGGACAATAGAACTGCACGCTTTAATGGGGCAGAGGAAAGCCACACAAACTGCTGTGAGTACAGGTCTTGCTGTAGGTCAGAGGAACGTAGATTAGAAGGCAGAATTGAAAGCTGTTGTGCACAACCAGTATACACACACAGGTCTGAAAACTCTGTCCTGGGGAGGGCTATAGTACATCCCTTCCAATGTCCCCTGAAACCCACCCTTGCAGTGAAGCCCTGATGCTTTCCAGAGCACAGTTTGTCAGGAAACACTAAAAGGTACTCTTTCTCTTGACTTTCAAACAGGCTACTTTCAAAGTAGCAAACTTTGAAAAAGCTGATAAAGCACAACTTAAATGATTCATATCTTCCAGTTCTGCAGGTTGGGTAGGGCTTCAAAATGAATCTGCTGCTGGTCCTCTTCTGCTCCTCTCCTGCTGTTTCATAGCTGGATAATCATCAGAAACTAGAGCTCAATGCAGAAATAGGACCATGTCGATGAAAAGAATCAATCTACATGAAAACCACGTAGGATGGTGTATTCCCCAGAGATGAGGAGAGCAAGGGGCCTTATCAGCGAAAAGAGGAAACGGACAGATTTAATAAGATGTGTAACGCTGAAGCACAGCAGTAAGGAGCCAGACCAGATCCCGACAGCACTGAGCTCCGTCTTTTCTCCAGGTGTTGTCAGGAATCACTCTATGCTCTTTTCCTTCATTCCTCCCTTTCTTTCCTGGGATTGCCCCAGGCTGCGGACATGTGTTTTCTCTTGTGCAGATACATGGCACTTGACAGCTTCACTTGGGGTGACCCTTCAATCAACACGGCTTGTTTACTTGTTTGCTTGTTTGCACTTAGAGTGCTCTTCTGCAGCTCCGTTTCACCATGAGAGAACTGTTCTCTGAAATAGGGGAAAGCGGAGATGTTTCAGTATGTAGTACAAAGACAGATGATATAGGAGAAAATGAAATAATGAGAATGTCCCAGAGCAGAGAAAGGAAGCTGAGATCTTCAGGAGTCAGAGAAGAATAGATAAGACAGAAAAGTCTGTTAACTTTCTCAAAGAAACTATCATGCCTTTGGCCACAGTGATATTAATGTCTAAATTAATACTATCATTATTATATACAATGGTTCATGTGCAATGGTCAGTGAGAAGAAGCCAGCCCTTCAGATTTGCTCAGTTACTCTGTACTCTGTGTAATTCCATTAATACAACAAATAGTTGTTTTCCATATTGCCATCCAGGTTTTGTTTTAAGAAATTGGAAGTCTAAAATGGGACACACAGAGGAATTTCTACTCTGTTTCCTTCCCTTCTGTTCCCTTCCCTTTCCTTTCTGTTATCATTCTGCAGTGACCTGTAAGTCATTTAGCAGAGGGCTGGCTTGCATGCCCAGGACAGATGTCAGGTATGGCAGAGGAGAGGGGTGACTGATCTGCTCTGCAGTGTCCCCACAAGCACTGTTTATTTGCTGCGCACACCCGATCCACTTCTGTGCTCCATCACCACGGCAGCTTATTGACATCCAGACATCCTTGCAGACACCCTCACAGCATCTTCCCATGACTGCAAATGAGGGGAACACAGATGCCAGAAGGCATCCTGAGTGGGAGACAGTTCATAAAGGAAGGAATGTAAAGTGGGAACACATCTGAGGGGGTCCTCCTCAGAGTCATCTGACTGAGTTATCTCAGCACCTACAGCAAACCTCAACAAACACAACTGCTGAAAGAGGACAGGGCCTAGACACGCTACAAGCTCCCTAAAATGCAGAGAAATCACAGCATTATGCCTCCATTGTGAACACTGCACTCAGGTCAGGCATGAGTTCTCCAGAGACTGGTGCAAGGACTAGGACCAGCGATGTCTTTGGTGACATCTGTCCCATCACACACACGAGCACACAACTCATGCAGAGAAAAAGTGAGATGGTGGCTTGGGAAGGGTTCAAACACAGCACTTTTTGACCTTTCCTCTGAACATCTTGTATCAAGAGATGAAGGAGAAAGAGCTGAGCAGAGCCATGAAAAAAGAATCAAAAGAGATCTGCCTGCGGGTTGGCTTCTTTTGAACAGCCAGACACAGCCACAGAAATTTCCATTCCTAAAAACACCAGAAGAACCAGAGTCTAGAAAAACAGTTTTTCTGGTGACACAGCAGAAGCCAGTTGAACTTGATAGGAAAAAGCCAACCAAATCTGGCTGTCCAAGCTGTCATGTCAGGATGACAAAGCCCCATTTTCCACCAGCTCCCAGCTTTATCTTGTCAGTAGCCAGGAAAGCCCATATCTATGAACACTAAAGGGACTGGAACAGCTCAAAATGCTGTGCTCACACCCACACCCCAGCCTAACACCTACCCTGTGCTGCTGGATACAGCAGGGACAAGTCCGAAGTCCTTCAAGAGCCCCTTTTGGAGCCCTGAGAGCCCTGTTTGGACTGTTGTGTTTTGACAGGGTAGGATATTGCCAAAGAGGCATAACAGTACATCCACATAAAAGCTAAAAAGCAGCAGACCCTTGGTTTGGAAATCAACACTACCCCCCCCCTCACTCATCTCCGGCAGGGGTAACATGCCCAAACACCTCAGCCTCTGGGATCAGTAAGCAGCATTTACTAAAACAGCTAGACAGGTTTTGCAATGGCATTGTTCACCTGTTTTCCGTGAAGCTATTTTTAGTAGGTCATTTATTTGAGAGCCGGCTCTGGGAGTATCAGTTTCCTAGTCAACTGGGCAAATTGGGCTGTGTTTGCTGTTTGCTGAATTTCTATAGAAAAAACACTTAGGGGAAAGGAGAAACATGAGCGAGGCAAAATGAACTGGCCCTCCAGATCTCACTGATAGCACAGAGCTCGCTGTGGCCATGACATTTTGACCTGCTGCCCTCCAGCCACCTGTGCATGAGCTTTGCATGGCCACTGCCATCGCTGCATCGATGCTGGCATTGCGCTTTTTGACAAAAAAAGCAGCAAGGATTGTCCACGTGTCAGTAGAGCGATCACACATCAGTTACAGCCTCTGCCCCAAATCCCCCTGGTTTGGCTCAGACTTGCTGCTTTCCTGGATCAGCCTTCAACCGGAGGAAAATGGCAGACATGCAAATACCCTGCACTGGACATGGAGGACCCAGCCTTTGCCTGTAGGGAAACTGTTCCTGTTTTGACTGACTTTTACCCTGCATACAAAATAAGGGGAACGAAGGGCTGGTCCTGCTGTCTGGAGCCCTCCTGGCCCTGCTGCTGTTGCAAAGCTCCATACCACATACACCATCTGCAGCTCTGCTCCGGCTGCAAGTCACACCAGCTGCTCAGAGCTGCTTCTCGCTCAAGCAGGGTTAAACCGCAGCATCTGCTGCACTGGTCCACGGAGGAGACCAACCGTGAGTCCCTTCAAATGCTCCCAGGGTATGGCACAGAGACAAGTTCCCCACGTTGCAGCTGTACAACCGTCGGCTCTGAGCAGAACCGAGCCCGGCACAGCCTGCGTGGGCAGAAGCCCCAGCACGGCCAGTGCACACTGGTCTCCTGTTGGCACTTCCAAGTGACTGGAAAGGAGGCCCCCCACCAAGAGTGCTCTCTGCTGGCCCTCACAGACCTGCCAGCTTCCCCCATGAATGCCACCAGTCATTATCCTGCCCAGTTTGTTATTTCTCTCTTAATAGCCCTCCTGAAGTACCCTTTGAGGATAGCACCATGGTGAACTCTTTTGGCTGAACACCCCCTTTATACCCCCAACCACCATCCCACTGGGTTACAGCCCACAGAAGGACAATCTTCCCTTACTATTTTCTCCCTCCTCTCCTTCAAAAACAACTTTTCTTCTTCTCCAGGCCCTCCCCAGCCCCTCTGAATTTCTTGAAAGGTCGTGACAGTCATTTCTCATGGCAGCCAAAGAAGCACCCCTGTCTCAGCGAGCCACCTCTGTGTCCCCGGGCTCTTGCATCCTCCCATGAAGCTGCCACGGGGCTGGAATTTGGGAGCCCCCCGCTGTCCCCCTCAGCAGGAGGCCTGGGGCACACGGGGCACCCCCTGTGTTCCACAGGAGTTGCTTCTGCTGATCTTTCACTCCCCTTTAGTTCTGCAGCCCATTAGTGCAGTGAATGAGGTACATTTGGGGGCATCTTTGTGCGGGTAAAAAGGAGAGCAGAAAAAGGCCTGAATCTCAGTCATGTTCTTCTGATTCTACTTTAACACTGAAACCAGTGCAGTGGCATGGGTGTAATGCTCAAGCCTCGCTGAGGATCAGCTCTCCATCCTCCTCCTCCATTTTGGCCTCACTAAAATGGCTCAGCTCAAAGTCTGATGCCCTGGGTTCCTTCAGGTTGGCATACACAAGCACCAACTTCTACTTAGCGTCTCCTGCCTCGCTACCATTTCTGCATCAGTAGTCATGAGAATTAGGGGAAGACAAATGTTCTCGGACTCAGCTGATGGCAGGAGATGTGAAGGGAGAAAACCTGCCTGAACCTTTCCAAGGCAGAGCCTGCTCCTCAGACACCACCAATCTTGACAAGACCTCTGGTCTTTCATGCCTCATGTTTCCATGGTCAGTGTCATGTTGAAAATCGGGTCAGCTGCCCTACTGTCATGCATACCAAGTCCCTGCAGTCACCTTCAGAGAGTTCCCACCCTTACCCCAGCTGAAAAAAATTGAGGTAAGCTTTCAGACAGCCTGTTTGAATAAAGCTCAGTGATCTTCCCTGCTTTCATCACTGCTCACTTTGTTCCATGCTGTGTGGCACAGACGGCAGGCAGAAGTCCTGGGCAAGGGCAGCAGAGCATCTTGGTGGTCACACAGCCCAGTGGGTACCATCTGAGCTCAGCACAGCAGCCTCCACTGCCGCATGGGCTAATTGTGGCCATGTGAGCTAATTGTGAGGACATGAGTACCTGGCCTAGGGAAAAGATCCTGCCTAGCATCTGCCTACACTAAGTGTCCAGAAACCATTTAAATGTCAGGGAAAAAATAGAGTAATGTGGAATTTGCAAATTCAGGCCCCTGACCTCAAACCAAAATGTGAGCAGGAAGACAAGAAAGTCACTTGCAGTGAAAAGGAAATTAAGAGAAAAAGATTGAATTTATAATTAATCCTGTTTCCAGGGATTGGAACATTGAAAAAAAATGGAAAATCCTATAAAGAGATGAACAGAGCCAACACGGTGGACCCAGGTACATTTTGGTCTCCAGTACTCCTGCAGCACGGCTGTGGTGAACGGCCTGTCTGGGCAGGGTTTGCCAGCTACATCGTCAGTGGGTTGCCTTCCCTTTCACAGAAGTCACTCCAGAAATGTAACTTGACTATTCCTGCTCCAGCACAGAAGGGAAGACCAGCTGCTAACCTGTTTGTTTCAGAAGCTGAGAAAGCAATGGAGAGAGAGTGTTACCCAAGGCAAGTCTGTAGGAGGCCCTGCACCGCCTGGCAGCTTCCCACTCCCCTCCCGTGTGAGCATGCTACAGATAGTGTTACCGCACCGCACAGCGTAACTCGCCCACTCATCCCGTCAATGGCAAAAATACACCAGGAACAGAAAGAACAGGCTCAGCAGAAACTGCTCAGCCACTGCAAGAGGAGCAGCTCTGGAAATCAGAGGCAGCTGCAGGGCGAGTGATGAGCACGGAGGGGCCACCTCGATGGTCGTGCATGGGCAGAGGAGATTGCCGCAGCCTTTGCCTGGTTGCTGTGTCCCTGTGGCTGTAGCCAAGCAGCATGGAGCTGAGAAAATCCCCAGCTTCTCTGTCCCATCCATTCTCTTCCACATATGGAGGGCAGTATAGAAACTGTTAAACAAAACACGGCTAAATGGGCGCTGCTGTGGATGCTCGGGTCGTGGCAGTGGTGGAGGTAGAAGCCAGCTCCTTCTTGCTGGGACCAACCTCATGGATGCTGCATGAGGACTGTCTTTTCTCATCGCGATAAGTATTTCATCCATCAGGCAGAGGCTCAGACTCACAGCCCTGAACCCACGGCTGCTCCACGGCACTTACACCCATAGGTGCACCGTGTCCTTACACACGCAGAGACCATCCCGTGCCGATGCACTCACAGGATCACGCAGACACAGTGCCGATCGAGCCGCTTTTAAAGGCGATCCCTTTATGCTCTGCCTTTATGCACCTGAAGAACAGACCTGCAAATCCTCCCCAGCACGTAAGGCTGAATTCTGCTCCTCGCAGACTCGTGCGTCCCAGCAGGAGATCAGTGCTGAACGAGTAACTCCCCCTACGTTTAAATCTTCTGATGAATAAGATGCTCGCCTGCAGCTGCCAGTCAGTACATCAGGCTCCTCATTATGTTTTAAAATATGAAATGAAGAAATTGACTGAAATGTCAGGCAGCAGCCTCTTGTCCTGCCTTTTATGAAAGAGTAAGTTTAAAATAATAATAAGAAATAATAAAACCCTGTCACCTCTGCACTTCTCTCCATTATGCAGGACTGAGTGTGATAACAATTTGCAGACAGTAGAGGCTGTGTTGTCTCTGGCTGGGTTTACCCAAGGCCTCTGGCAGCCCTCTGTCACAAGGGCAGCTTGCAGATACTGCCCTGTCCCCCGTGTCAGAGCAAGAGGAACTGCTGGCATCGGGGAGAGATTGAACTGACGGAACTCCCAGCAGCAGAAATTCAGCAGCACAAGGCTTACAAATAGCCATGCTAATTACCAGCTACTGAGACAATAAATCAGGTTCACTGGGTCTATAGTTCAAAATTTGTACCAATGTAGATCTGTCAGAACCCGCCCTTCTTTGCCTTTATTTCAGTTTAATGAGATGAATAGAAGGACATGGGGCCCCCTCCTGCAACATTGCTCAGGAGGAGCCTGGGGTCTTTTGCAGAGCCAGGGAAGCGGTCTGGGGTTTCGACATATATTCCTTCAGAATTAAGCTGTCCTTGATTAGCCTTGGAAGAGGAGTTAGTTACTGGAGGTGTTGGGAGCAGATCTGAAAGACCCTGAGCACATCAAGACCTCTGAGTTTAGCACGTTAGTTTAGAATTCAAAGCCCTAAATATCTTCAAATACCTCAAATTACCAGAATGTTTAGATCAAAACTCAAAACAGACAGTGGAGAAAATTTAACTTCTTTTACACTTCATTTCAAAGCGCTGGGTTCTTCAAACTGATAAAATTTGACCATTTGAAATTTTAGCTTTGTACAGCACAGCAGAAACCCATGCCAATTAAAAGATGAAAAAGGTTTTTGCTGTTTTCCTGAAGATAGCGGAATGGTAACTTTCTAAGGAGAAGATGATCCAAAACAAAATATTATCCAAATGGCAGTGTGGTGAGGCATTGTAATTTCAGCAGGACTGCCTCCAGCTGTGGAAAGCAAAGCACCAGAGCTCCTCCTGACCAGTTCTGTTCTGGGAAATTTGTGTTTTTGAGATGTTCGACTCCAGACTCAAGGTCTGTGAGGGCAAGGAACTGACTAACAGATAGGCTTCTCTTTGGAATCGAAAGTTAAAATTTTTTGACTCAAGGTAAATGATGAAAAGTGCCAACCACAAATTCACCATCCATCTGAAGAATAAAAGACTGAAAATAGGACTTGGAGGCAAACGCTATTAACCAGTGTTTTGTGTAAGTGGCGTCTTTCACATGAGTTCCCTGGGTCTTCTGCCTTCGGTGAGAAGATTAAGACTTGCTTTGGTTTAACTATTTCATCAAAGAAAATCAGCTGTATTGCCAGCACTGACAGAGGCCCGCACAAAGGCTGACAATTGGTAAGATTCGGCCAGACATGACAATGGTGCAGGTACAAAGGGAAGCAGTGGCTGAATACAGAAGGAGAAATTCCAGCTTAAAAATTATTAACATTTGCAGCACCTCGCATGAATCTGAACAAAAGCACTGCTTCTGAAAGGAGGAAAGCTGTCAGTGCAAGGAAACATCTCTTTCATTGGAGTCCTCTAGTACTGGTTGGGCTTTAGTAAAGCAAGAAACGTTTTCTTCCCCAACTACATACATATCCCATGACATATATTCTTTACAGCATTTTTATGAGCTTCTTTAGCTTATTTTAGCATGGTAATTCTGTTGGCTGCATGTCCTGTCACTTAATTATAATCCTGTCATTGTCATTTGCCAGCTTGTCTAACAGAATAACTTTGCCATGTGGATGACATCCAATTAAGGAGAAGGGGGGAGAAGGAAGGAAAAATATATAAAAATGTGATATCGATCTAAAATACAGTTGCTTGATGGCCTTGTGATAAAGTCCCTAAGTTACAACTCCGATAAAGAGTCCACTTTCATCCGCAGGCTTCACGCACACGTGTTGTGGATACAAGAAAGACTTAACTTTCTGTAAGTATCCTTTTATTTATTTTTTCTGGGCCAGCACAAGCCAAGCTCCTGACTAGCTCTGGCAAATATTTGCTGCTGCCGCATGAATGGAGCTTTTCCCCTTCACCAAGTGCGTGCAGGTACAACTCCAACCTTAAAACAACCTCTGCTTGTGAAAAGAGCTGGCAGAAGGATTGGAAGGGAAAGTATGGGTGGAGAGTAAAGAGACATCTCAGAGAAGTTTAAAACTCAGTCGGAAGGCAGTAATGAATTAATCCTTAATGCCTTGTATTTTTTATATGGGGTTTCTTTTTCTATCTATCCATCCCTGCCTCTGCTGCCTAGCAGACACACAGCTGATGAAGCTGACACCCTCCTCCACTGCAGCCTCCCTCACTAGCTCCCACCCAAGATCCAGGAGAGAAAATCTGGCAAGTCCTGCACTAATAATACCTCATCCACTGCCTCCAGGATGCTCATTATGTTCCAAGACCCAAACCAAGCCTTGAGGCAGAGTCACTTAATCAAAGCCTTTAACACTCAGAACTAAGCTTACTGTGGCTATCCTATCTGTCCTTTCTAGCATGGGTGTCTCCAGTAAGCTGTCTGTACAACCACTTACACAAGCAAGTAATGGTGCATTGGCTGTGCCACCACGTGCTCTTAGCTCACACATGGTCTCTTACAACAGCTCAGTTCACTCCTGGTAATTCAATAAGACTTTTATTTGTACTTCAGATGTTAGCTGCAGAAGCCCAGGATATCCTCATTAGCACTGATAAGGCCGTCGGATACATTTTGTTACACGCTCATAGCCATTAGAGGCTTACATGCATTATTAAATGATCGTTACCCAATCGCATACTTGAGCATCCCAGGAACTAAGGAGACATTACCACTGCTTCACAGCCATAGAAATTCCACCCCTAGAGACCTCATAGATTCCCCACTGTATACTCAAAGTCCTTTTCCACAATGAGTATTTACAATTAACAGGGAGACAAAAAAGCTCCCGACAAACAACATATCTGTAAAAGGATGAACTGTAGTGCTGTGAGACACCAGGATTTCTTGCTTCTGAGCAGCTAGGCAAAAGCTTGCCCTAAAAAATTTCGTTAGCTCTTTAGGAGAAATTCTCCTCTCTCACCACTTCTTTCTTTTCTAAGCAAGAGGTCTGGGCACCTCCCTTCCACATGCTCCACTTGCTGTTTTCTCCCTGCACCCACCACCTCTCAGCACCACTGTGTCCCCAGGTCAGTCTGGCTCTTGGACACAGGCAGAGGATTGTGCAGCGAGCAGTGCAGCACTGCGAATCACGCCTTAAAGGCTTAGTAATTTGTTGTGGCAGTGTTTGCTCTTCACAGACTGCTTTGGCTGAGTAACTGTAAGAGACAAAATCCTGAAAGCAACAGGAAAAATGGAATAAGAGTGAGAACCAAGGGGTTTGGGGTAGGCTGTTTCACCCAGCTTAGCCATTGTACTTGGCCACGTGGAGAGAGAATTGCTGGAGTGTCTACAGGTGGGAGTAGGAGCAAACAAGTTTTATTCTTCCTTCTTTCCTGGACTGATCACAGCTTTCTTCTGAACTCCTGCTTCTGCTACCAAAGAGCTATAAGAAACCACACAGTGTGCAGAGTGCACGGGCTGATGGGGCCAAAAGGGAAACTCCAAACAGAGAGGTTTAAGTTAATCGAGCATGGCAGAGAGAAGAAAGGCATATTTTTCTCCTTTCCATCCAGAAAATCTCATGAGGATAAAATCACGGAATCAAAGCTGGACTTACAGGAGACTTGGGGTGAAAGCACCAGAAGCTGGGGAAGAAAAGGTAATCCCCAGCTGGCTTTGCCCAAGGCAAGGCAGGCATTGCCACACCTGAGAAGAGGGAGGTAGAAAAAATCTGCTGCTTTAATGCAGGCTACACTAAGAGGGGTCAGTGTGCTTTTAAATTGATTTATGAGTACACACACTGAGGTCTGCATCAATTTAGCCAAAGCAATTAAAAACCTGATGTTAGCTTAATCGGTTCAAGGTTTACTACAAGCAAGGCTTAAATGCTGAGATGTTTCTCCAGAAGAACAGCATGTTGAGCTATTTGTCAAGTGTTTCAAAGGCACAAGTCCATGTTAATGTCCTTTGTCCCTCTTGAGCACACCAGTACAGCAATTGACCTAGACAAGAGTTACTTGTGGTAACTGAGGGCTCCTCCCAGGGTGATCAAGGTCTGTAAAACCAAATTCACATTTTTCAGACGGGATCCTTGTGCCCCCGCTGGAATCTTTTCACCTAAAATGTGGCAATAAGTGCCTTCCCTTTCTGTATGAAAACCTATATGAAGATATATGAATATATATGAAAAAATATATATCAATATATATGAAAATATATATGACAACCTCCGATAAATAGAAAGCCAGTGTCAAAGTCAAATATAAGTTTGTTTCTGTAAATACAAAGCCAGGAGATGGTTAGGATATCCACAGATGGTTCATTAATATCCTCAATCTTAGCATCCAGAGGCTTCAATAAAAGCCTTTGATTTAGGCCATCTTAGCTGGCAACCTGAGTTTCTTGTTCATTGTCAGTTCTTAGTGTCCTGTGAACAACTTCCACTTCCCTTAGTGTAACATAAGTACCTTAATTAAGTGGATGCAAACTGAACCACATACCTGCTAGCAGGGGTGAGCCTGCCAAGCTGGGAGAAATAACATCTCTTGCTCCACTGATCTCATGTTCATTTGCAGACCTGAATAGGAGCCAAGTCTTTCACAAACATGCCTTCGCTGCTATTTCACAGCAATTGCTATGTAGCATTATAATACGTGAAATCACTAGGCAGGCATTTCTCAACTGCAACAAAATATTCTTTGGCTTAAAACGTTTTTATCCATGTAGCTAACATACAGCCTGCATGTGAGGCCATCTCCCAGCATGAAACACTCTCCTTCCTTGCTAGTTTTTTTTCCTGGAAATGGATGATTTGATGCTAAAGGTGGGAAGGAAGCAGCTCTTAGTCTTGCTCAAGTGAAAATCTAGGCTACAGAAAACATAACTAAAGGCAAATTTTATCTTAGCTCTTTAAAAAACTCTCCATGACTGCTGTGTGGTGACTATTTCCTTTGCCTGCATTTCCATGCCATATGAGAATCTTGTCTGATCGAAATCTGCTTTGAAAGACAGTGGTAGCATGCTGGTGAGAACAGGCCTTTTCTTACACCCAGACATGCGAAAACATGAACTACATCCTTAAGGGACCACTTCTCCAGGTACTTCTAGAAGTCCTTAAAATCACCAGCTCTTCTAAGATTGCCCATCCAAATTGTACAATCTCAAATAGCTTGGAAAAAGAACATGCTTTTCCCATACCCTATTTCATGTCCTGATCTATCTGGTCCATCTATTTAGAGATCTCATACGCAAACGCACACCCATCCTCTAAGTACTCCTGAAACTGAGCTGCAAATCTGGAATGAGTCAACACATTTTCCTTGGTTCCATACCTCTGCTAGCAACCGGGAGCATTAATTAAACATTGGTGATGTCAACACACATATTTTGCTGGCCCAGTTTATGGGCACAGGTACAAGGAAGAGGAAAAAGAGAACCAGAGCAAGCAGGAACAGGAGCTGACCATGCGGACTTGTCTGTCCTCAGGCAGGTCAGGGAGGTGAGAACGCAGCCATTAACCACACACAGTGCCAGGAAAGGACAATTGACCTGTCCATAATAAAGAAGTTTGGCCATTGCTTTACGTTGTCTCGCAGTAAAAGCAGAAATGCAGTTCATGTCCAAATAATTATCAACAGTAATTGTTTTTGCAATGACCATTCCAGCTTTTGCTCTGAGGTCTGGTCTCACACAGTGGATCAACCTCAGTGTTCAGAGAGCTCTCCTTGCCTTAAGCTGGTGTCGAGGGGTTATTCTGCTTCTATCCGTTTGATGTGGGAAGTATTATTAGTCCCCATCACCCATGTGTTTTTCTTCATCCTCAGTATTTAAGGGAGCTTTTTCCACCTGATCCAGGCAAAAGCAGCTGGAGATCAGAGTTAATTTGTTCATATCAAAAGGCTTCACAAAAGCACAATTAAAAATATATCCTCCTAATCATAGTGGCCTTCTCAGAAGTGCAAACAACTGAGGCAGGACCAGAGCAAGTATCCCCTATACCATATTTCTGTCTGATGCCTCTCCAAGGCTTGGTCCCTGCCATCTGCCAAGGCCAGCTCACAGAAAAAGCAGAAGAGACCTCTGCGAACAAAAGTGGTGGAGGTCAGCTCTTCCCTGTGAACCTTTGATCACCTTTAGTTATTCCAGCTTTGTATTCTCAGACATGCTATTTGAGATCCACTTTTCAGAATCACAGAATCATTAAGGTTGGAAAAGACCTTCAAGGTCATCTGGTCCAACTGTCCCCCTACCACCAACGTCACCACTAACCCACGTCCCCAAGCACCATGTGCAGCCTTCCCTGGAGCACCCCCAGGGACGGTGACTCCACCACCTCCCTGGGCAACCTGTCCCAATGCCTGACTGCTCTTTCTGAGAAGAAATGTCTCCTCATTTCCAACCTGAACCTCCCCTGGCACAGCTTGAGGCCATTCCCTCTAGCCCTATCACTGGTTACCTGTGAGCAGAGGCCGACCCCCAGCTCCCCACAGCTTCCTTTCAGGCAGTTGCAGAGAGCAATGAGGTCTGCCCTGAGCCTCCTCTTCTCCAGACCAAACACCCCCAGCTCCATCAGCCGCTCCTCACAGGACTTGTGTCCCAGGCCCTTCACCAGCTTCGTAGCCCTGCTCTGGACACACTCCAGAGCCTCGATGTCCTTCTTGTAGTGAGGGGCCCAAAACCGAACCCAGCACTCGAGGTGCAGCCTCACCAGAGCAGAGCACAGGGGGACGATCACCTCCCTGGTCCCACTGGCTGCACTATTCCTGACACAAGCCAGGGTGCCATTGGCCTTCTTGGCCACCTGGGCACACTGCCGGCTCATGTTGAGGCGAGCATCAGTCAGCACCCCCAGATCCTCTGCACAGCTTTCAAGCCACCCTGCACCAAGCCTGTAGCACTGCATGGGGTTGTTGTGGCCAAAGTGCAGGACCCGACTCTGAGCCATGTTGAACCTCATCCCGTTGGCCTCTGCCCCTCAAGTTAACCTGTCCAGGTCCCTCTGCATGGCCTTCCTACCCTCTGGCAGATCTACACGTCCCCCCAGCTTGGTGTCATCTGCAAACTTACTGAGGGTGCACTCAATTCTCAATAAAGATATTAAAGAGGATAGGACCCAACACCAGCCCCTGCGGAACACAAAGAAGTTGTCCTAAAAGATGTTGCAATGAACAAGAGGTGCCATATCGTGACATCTTTCCATTCTCTGGGTGCAATTTCCTGTCTCACCCACGGATCTGTTTCACTTGTTTTAGTCTCTGTCTTTAGGTAGCAGGAAGAGCAGCCACTATCTGCAGCATGTATATCCCACTCCACCACTCATTCTTCCTAGCCTTGTGCCTCCTGGCATTACTACCATTATTATTATTATTATTATTATTATGCTCTTATTTAACTTAAAGGAAAACTTACAAAGCAAAACTTGTCAGGTGTTGTCCTCAACTGGGGACGCTGTCCATCAACACCTTTTCATTTTGGAAAGGCTTGAATTCGTTCAGCATCCCCAAAGCTGACAGATGCAATAGCTTTGCACTTTCTTATGCACTGCCTAGGTCTGAACTTGGTGACAACCATACCTGAGCTCTGGCTTTTTTTTTTAACTACCTTCTGTGTCTTTTTTTTTTTTTTTTCTTTGCTATGCCATCTGAGAGCAACTGTGCAAGGAAATCTCTACATGGGAGAGAAGCGAAAAGCTCATCAGAACTTGCTTATCTATTTATGTCACGGAATCATCAAGATCTTCTCCATAATGTGCCTCCCTTTGGTAACGATCCATATAGCTGGAAGGCAATTTCCAGGCTTGAGTCCAAGCACAGAAAACTTAACACTTTTGTATTAACCTTTAGCACAGCTTTTACTATGTTGCACTTCTCAGCTAGCACAGTTTTCCACTGAGAGTCACAATTCTCCTGCATCGAGAAGGAAAAAACCAAGAAACTTGTTTTCTGTTTTCTTTCAAGCAAAGCCTGGGACTCTTCCCACTCATTTCAAAGGCAATTTCAGCATTGTCTTGAGATTTACAGCCAGGATGTCATAGATTTCTTTATCATTCGTGATTGGGAATGATCTCAGGGTAGTTCTTCATTTTTGTCTGGGGTAACCGGTATTTTCCACTTTATCCTTTAAAAAGGACTGTAAATTCTTTAATTTTTAAGCTACTTTCCAATTTTGTTCTGAATGCTTCATGCAGTAGCCAAGAGAAGAGAAGCACTCCGCACAGATTTTTTACTTAAAACCTGCCTACTCCAAAAAATGTTTGTGTGTCCAACTTGACATCTGGTGTTTAAAGAGCTGCCTTGGCAGCATATGAATCAGAGGAGGAACTATAGATTAGGAGATGGGCATTGAAAGAAAACATGTCAACAGTACAGCCCTAAATCTGTGACACTCCACCAAGAGAGACTTTGTCAACTCAGCCTATGCCAAAATACACAGTGAAATCCCCTTCAGAGGTTTTTAAGAAAGGATAGTTAATCACTGCCCATCAGTGCAGACTTTGCTTTGGGCAATGCGGGTTGATGAACAGTTAGTCTTTCCAGAGACAAATTCAAATGGGAATTTGATCTACTTAGTTATGCTGCCTGTGTTGGTCCTCCCAGCCCAATTTTCCAAAGGTTTTCAAACTGGTTGGCTAAATTTTAATGAAGTGGCAAAGGAGAAGCTCTTTTGTAGATACGTGATTATCTCACCAAGCTCCTGAAAGTCGCAAGCAGGACAGAGGGAAGAGACCTATATTAGCACCCACCAGAGAAAAAGCTTCAGTCCTCTTGTTACCCCATTTCATTTCATCTGCTGACCAGCAAAATCATGCTCAGAGGCAGTGTGCAGCCTCTTGGTTTGCCAGTAGCTACAGGATGAGGAGAGTGCCGGAAGATTCCGGAGGATAGGACTGTAGGGGATGTCGAGTGGGGCAGAGTAGTATGGACACCCCCAGAAGCACCAGGCTAGATAAGCTTCAGTGTTTCTACTGCCCTGTGGTACGGTGACTCTGTAATAAACCAGAGGTATTACAGAGTCACGTTATCTCCAGGACCAGTGAAACAAGAGATATCAAAGGGCTCACCAAAACAAATCACAGGCCCTGGCTGGGGCTGATCTATTTGCTTATCTGAACCTGTTTTCCTCCTTCTGTCACTTTCAGGAAAAAAAAAAAAAAAAAAAAAAAAAAAAAAAAAAAAAAAAAAGGTAGAAAATCCTATGGTCTACCTTGCATCAGCTTCAGGAGAGGAGCCATCAGTTTACCAGCACTCCAATTAACCTTTATAACTGTTCTTTTCATTAAAGTGCATGAGGAAAAAAATGTATCGGGTGGACTTCAACTTGCATAACTGACAATCTGACCGTCAAATCCCCCCCCGCCCCTCCCCAGTCATGCATGTTAGCTACTAAGTTGTTTACTAATTAGACCTTCAGGAGCAGCCAGCAGCATGGTGTAACAGCTCACAGGTTGCAAGCACATGCCAGCGGCCACCTGTGCACCCCACGGCACCGCAGGATGAGGTCCCACAGAGGACAGCCCTTCCCTCCGGGCGGCCGAGGCCATTTGCTGTGCCAACATCACAGCGCATCAGGAGAGCCCTGGCCCGAGGTCAGCCACTGGTGGACACCAGCTGGTGGAGAACATCAACGGGCAGGTGAAAAGGAGGACACAGGAGTGCTAAGCTAGAGGTGGTGGAAACGTTTGGAGCTGGGATGGCTTGAAGCCATTCTCTCGTTCTTCCTAAAAATTCAATTTTTAACCAAATCTCAGCAGCCTGTTTTTAAGTGCCCCCATTCTTCCTCCATAAAATGTGTTATGAACATTTTCCATAATGAATGCAATTCTGTTTCTTTCAAAAAGGCCTAACCAGAACTGCAATGAAAAGCTGAGGTCATTTCACAAAGTTCACTATCTATAGCAGAAAGAGGTCATCCTGGATAAATATTAGTGTGCAGTGACTGCTCTGGCAACCTCTGTTGAACTACCACAGAATTTACAGCATTGATTTAATTTGCAGGTTTGTCCATTTTCCCGTAAGGCTTTTTTAAATAGGTATCTAATATTTATATGTGCATATACAGTACTTTGCTGGAAGTGATTAAGCATTTATAATGAGACAACAATAAAATGCATTTACTTTATTTGGTGTACTAACTATTTCGTTTTGAATGATTTAGTACATATTGCAATATCTGTTTATAAACACTGCTGTCCACCTAGGAATTAGCACAAAACGTTTGTTCATCAGTTATAACGTTACCAGCAGGTAGAAACAGGGATTTTGAGAACGCTCCCTGTGTGCAGCAGGGAGAAAGAACAAGGTCAATGTGCTGTTAGAGGGCTTCTTCTGCAAAAATTACGCTGGTTTATTAAAGTTGCGATCCATGCTGTGAACTTCTATCAGCACAGCTCTTCCGATACACCAGCTCTTGAGTAAAAATAAAATGCCCCTTGCCATGAATTTGGTACTGTGTGCACAAACATTTGTGCATATCAGCATTAGCAGAGTTCTGGCCACTTTGTGGGCAGAGGTGGAAAATCTCACCCTGCAAATATTTTTGTTGAAAGTGCATTGTGACTCACCAGGCCCCTGTGTGAAACTATGACTCAAATTGTGCCTATTGCCTGCGATTAATCCATTGAGAAAACATCTGAAAAGAGACTAAAATAGAAGTTGGAAAATAACTGAACTTGAGGCAGGATGCAAGTCATTCAGGTATACTGGCTTAATTCACTTGGCTTCTCATCTCGTAGAATCACAGAATCATTACGGTTTTAAAAGACCTCCAAGATCATCTGGTCCAACCATCCCCCTTCCACCAATGTCACTCCTCTTGTGAGGCAGAAGGGATTTAGGGCAGTGGGCTTTTACGGATCTGGAGGAAGAAAAGAGCCAAAAAGTAAAAGGTGATCCAGGAGGGCACTACAAGGCATGAGCAAGACACAAGGTGATGTCTTCTAGCGATGACAGACATGGAAAGAGGAGAAAAGCATCGGAGAGGAAGAACGTCACCAACAAAACTAAAGGAAGAGCGATATTGCTGATTTATAAGGCAACCTACAGGGCTGGAAGCAAACTTGGTTGAAGAAGCTGGTCAAAGAACCGAGTTTATTCATGCCTGGTGGAGTTTTCTTGGTATTTCCTATGACATGACAGCGTCAGCAAGGAGTTGCCAGCCAAGGCACGCTTGCACAGTTCACCCCAGGCACACCGTGCCAGTAAACACGTTGCATGCAGCTGCAGTGCTGCCCAGCCTGGGACATGCTCTAAAACCTGCCTGGGGACAACCTGGCCCTTTCTTCCCCTGGCCTCACACTTTGTATGATAGCAGCATTACACAGGCACAAGGGGGAACACACCGATGGCCGCTGCTGTAAGTGCTGATGTGAGATAACTGCTTCATTCATTTCTTATGAGGATATCTGCACAGATTCTAAATAAGGGACCCTTAGGAGAAAAACTGCAGAAGCATATGGTCAGTGTACAGCATTCCATGTTTTTTGATGGAACATCTATATAATGATCACCTTCCTCTGTCCCAGAAGCCAGCTTAGCCCAGCTACTTCTGCCCTGAAAGAAATATTCATTTAAAAATGTATGGTAAGGGAGGAGAATTTTAATGGCAACCTGCAGTCAGGTACCAGAGTCCCACAGTACATCGCTAGGAGATAGGCTTACGATGCCTGAGTAGTCTCTGAATTTGCCTTTATGATTTAAAAAACATGCACTTTTTCCATTTTTACTTTTTAAAAAGGGCAGAGCTCACCAGGAATATGGGAAAGGGAATAGCCTCCGTATATTTCTCTAAGTTTCTGGTGACCAATTTTTAAAACCGCCTTTTTCATAGATTTCATATGTATATTCAGACATTTTAAAGGAGAGCATTTCTCAAGGTTCCCAAAGACTAAACTTATCATTTAAGGAAAAAAATAAATAAATAAATAAACAGATCACAACAGCTAACAACAGTAACCATGTCTTCTACCCAAATCCCAACAGGAAACTAGAAATAGACAGAAAAAGAAAGGGTGGAAATGATGGTGCAGGCATTTCAGACACAGAATATGTTAAATGTTAGAAGAAGATTGGCCACAGGGTATACAAAGAAAGAAAGAAGTTAAGATGCTCCCTTTTTCAGCTACTCTTACAACGAATAGCTGTAGGATGTTCAGAAAGCTGAACATGCCCTCTTTGGTCACTCCAAGGGAGGAATTACAGGATTCAGCTCCTGGAGTCAAGTGATTACAAATGCCATTGCTGCCAAAGCTAATTTTCCAGTGCTTGCAACTGCAAAGAAACCCTTAAAAAGCCGTTCCTTTTTTTTTTTCCCCAGAATACTGTCTACCTTGTTGCAAGTCCATAAAGAATTAGAAACAAAACCTGTTCTTTGTGCCAACGGCTATATATAAATACTCATACATCATTTATATATATGTGGTCAGGTTTGTCGGGGACCAGCAAGCAGCTGCCCTGCCCACAGAGCTTTGAGATCCTTCCAGATGATAAGTTTTAATAAAGCAAGCTATGGTAGCATTATCATTACTTTCCGCTTTATTTCTTTAATTTAATTTCATGCCTCACTTTTGTTTTGTTGGTGTTTTGTGCACTGCAACATTTGTAATCATTCATTATTCTGGTTGATAGAGAATGCATAATGTTTTAGCAGTGATATGACATTTACATTCACTTATGAGTTATTAGATGTCTTCTTATAAGTGATGAAGAATGTCAGATCTTGACATCTTGTATTTTGCATATCAACTAAGATTCCTTTGTAGCTTCCTCTCAGTTGTTCACTGTCAGGACTCTTACCCTGAGATAGAAGCATTTATGCAGAGTTCATAATATGTATAGAAATAATAATTACAGCACCCATGCAATACCTTACATGCAGCACGTACAATACGGATACAAGGCATGATTCTGCATCTTCACCCATGTGACTGCTGCTTTATAGTCAAGGAATCTACTCCTGTAAGAAAGCATGACTCAAAGTTGCAAAAACAGGTCTTAGGCATATTGTAAAATAGAATTATAGCACAATTTAACTATCACTTATAAGCTGGAGCCTGCAGAGTAAAGAAATGGGTAGCTTTCTCATTTATTAAAATATTACTGTCATTGCCTACCATGAAAATGGTTATTAAAAACCTCAGATACCCGCTAGTTATCCACAGCCTGCTGCTCACAGCACTGCTACGGGCAGGAGGAGACTGCAGTGCCCCCAGGTAACAGTCCCCAGTGCACTGTTCCGTGAAGGATCAGCTCCCAGCACAAACCAGAGCCCAGTGCTGTACTGGTGCATGGGGGGCATCAGCCATTTCCTGATAAAGGCACTGCCCCCACTCCTACAAGGCCCAGTAACGAGGTATTAGATATCCCTATGGATATTTGCATGCCCAGCACCAACGTCCCCTCCCAGCTCCTGGGAAGAGACATCACGGGTGGCATCTCTTACCCCCTCATCTCTTATCCCCTTTAAGAAGTTACTCATGAAAGGAAGTGAGATTTCTGGTTTGTTTCCATGTCCTTTCAGCTCGGCAGACAAACACACTGAAAAAAATAATAATAATAAAAAAATGTATGCTCTGTCTATACGTCTGTCTTTTCCTATGGGTTAAACTGCATAAAATTTACTCCAGACACATTTAAACACATTGTGGCAGGAAGTAAAACTGCGTGTGGATGCCACACGCTGTCCCCTTTATCTCTGTCTCTGAATGGTGCACAGAGGAAGAAGCAGTGTTCCAAGTCTAACTGCATATTACCGCTGACTCTTAGCGAGACTGATAAACCAGCTCACTCCTCACCCTAGCTCTAGAGTGCCAGGAGACAAGCAACGCTTAGACACAAGTCATTTTTCCATGTCAAGCAATTTTCCACAACCTGCTCAGCTGCTGTGGCTTTGATTTAAGCCACTGCACCTCCAAAAAGAAGCATCAGAGCATCCTTTCCCAAGGCTATGAGATGCTGCAAGCAATTTCGTGTTGCATTCATCATACATACAAACATGACAAACAATGGAATGAAGACTCTTAATGAAAACAACTAGCAAATAAAGAACAGGCAGATGGAAAGACTGCACAAAGGAGAGGAACAACATCAACAAAAAAGCCAACACCACAACAGCCACATGGAATAACGTTAACATTCTTGCTAAGCATATTGTGTCCAGGTAATCTTTTCACTGCTATTTAGGTACTGAAAAGACATTTCTCTATTAGTATTGGCAAGAGCTCTCCCTAATTTTGTACCAAAAGGTGGCAGCACTCTAACCACCTTTAATTTGTTTGTACCTGATCCTGCTTCTATTTCCCAAGACACTGTAGAAAAGGACCTATGAATCACAGCTTTCAGAGTCAAGCAAGTATTTCCTAATGTTCCAATGAACTTACACCCCATTAAATTAACCTTTGTCCTTTCGTGGTCCTTTTATTTTATTTTAAAAAGCATTTTACAAGCAGCCTCATTTAAGCAGAAGTTACATCACATCCACAGAAAACAACTTTGGAGCCTGTAGATTCAAAGAATGCCAGAAGAGTAGACCATTCAATAGAGGAGCAGGAATAGCAATGCTGATAAGCTATTAGAACTCTTTTGAGATTATATGAACCAGTTTCAAACACTTTGACATTAAATATGAAAAAAGAAGTCAAGGGCAAGCACTGTTTGAAAAAAAAAATAAAATAAAATAAAAATAAAAATACTTAGGAAATGATTCTGAATAACACTCCATCAATGGGAACATGCACCAAGCAAACACCAGAGAGCAGCTGGTTAAGAAGGAGAGCACTACAGATTCATCTCTACTTTGGATTTAGCTAGAAGCTCAGGAGAAACTGCGTGTAATACTGCAACTTAGGGTAACGGGGTTAATAACACACTTGTTCTAGCATATGCACTGTAACAGCACCTCAGTTAGCATCAGCATAATCACCCCACTGACTATCTGGGAGATGGAGGGGGAGTGAAAGTGAAATCGTAAATCATAACCTCTCAGTGTCAGCCTATCTTGGTTATGTATTGATTCAAAACAGGAAAACAGTCCTGAAATCTAAAAAAGTAGACTTTTATATATATTTATTCAGAGAGCCATTGCTTTGCCCTACTTTGTTGCTGGTTCATTATCTACTTGAAAGCAGCAGAAAAAACAGTCCAAGCCCAAGTATAAAATTCTGCATAGATGTTCAGTCACAGGATTAACTAATAAATTCAATTTTATCTTGTTCACAAATTCAGTTCACAAATCGTGCATGAGGAGCTTAAGGTAAAAACCTGATCTTCTTGAAGTCAGTAGCTGTTTTCTCCACTGCTTACCCTAAAATCCTAGTAAATTATATGTATATTTATTTCTTAGCTAAATGTTGGAAGCAAGAGAGATCTGAGCCAAAGATTTTCCCAGAGTTCATTTACTTTGAATGTGAGCTACTTAGCGGCTGTAAGGCTTGATCAGTCACCTGGTACTTGCACCCCCATTTGTTACTAGAGATGCTGCTGAGTGGTGCAGACTCTACCAAGATCACAACGGACACCCAAGTGCTTCTCATACAGATCTTGCAAGTATAGTTGCATGTCATTTTTTGTAATTTCCATAAATATTCATGTGCTCTTTTCCTTCCAAACACTCTCTCACAAACAATATGTACTTCTGTGAATGCTGATGAGGAATGGACAGAAAGGATCAGAAAAAACTTGCTGGAAAAATTGTTATTTTGATTGGAGTAAGTGTTCACACACATCTCTTCACTTTCTTCATTCAAGCATATACTTGCAGAAGTCATCCTTTTCATTATTAATTGGTTTTAGTTTCCTGATTTACAGAAGCTACCTTTCTGCCTGGCAGTACAAGAAGCAAGTCAACATGACACCATTAGGAATAATTACATCTCAGTTTCTGCACTAAAATAACTTATCGCCGTGGCAGCTGAAGCAAAATACATCAGTCAGACAGTTTTACTTCCAAGACGCTACAACTTCCCTTATCAAAAGTATAACAGGCAGGATCTGATTGCTGTTTGCAGCCTATGACTGGCAAGGGATTCACGTTAGCACTTCAGTAGCAAGTGATGATACACTGCAAAATACCTACCCTATTCTATGTCCCTCTGAGACCATCACCCAGCCACTTCAAAGTAAGTCACTGCTCTCAGGTTCCTAACATGGCCATCAAAGGCTTTTGAGAGATCATTCTGGAATTAGAGATCCAGTGCAACAAGACCATTACAATGCGAGAAATCAGAAGGAAGAAATTAGAGACTGATTAAGAAAGATTGTCAGCACTTCTAGGCAGGGACCTCACCTGTGTGCTGGGACCTCACCCGTGTGCTGGGTAGTCTTATGCTATACGTCCAGAAGTGAGAGATGCTTTTCAATCATCTCTTGAATAACGATCACTTATATCAACTATTTTGCTCACCTGAGCTTTTTTTTTTTTTTTCTTCTCAATCTGAGAATTGCTCACATGCTTTGGAGCTCCAGTTCTTACCCACCTTAGGGCGTGATTCCCAAACACACTTTAGCACATGCTGAAATAGTTTTCTGTCAAGGAAAGGTATGTTGGTATGTTGAATAACAGTTAATCAGCCATGTAACCTCTTGTTGCTCAGCCACAAAGGAAATGGATGATAACCAAACACCTGCAGGGGCTATGCTGTCAGGAGCACAAGCAGATGCAGGTCATCCCTTGGATGCACACAAACACTTCATTAAAATAGATAACTTAATGCATAAGAAGAGAAGCAAATTCAGGCTTTGCAGACAGTGCCTATGTTTTGATATCTTGACTTTGCCAACTTACTAATGCCCTCAGCTCTTTATATATATATGTATATATATATACACATACATTTATATACATATATACATTTATATATATATATACATATTAAAGGCTGAGGAAAAGATCTATCCAGCTGTACTGATTTCTCACATGTTTTATCAGCAGTATTTGAATGTTCAGAATTTGAATCCACCACAATTGTTTTAGTTGTTTCAGTTAAACTACAACAAGGAACAGCAGAAAGCTGTTAGGTTCCCACAGATCAAGGGATAGAGACGGTTTTCAGCTGTTTACCAGACAGCAGATGCAAACACCTGAGTAACGGGTCCAATTGCTCTTGCATCAGATGCTTCTGGCCATCCCCAGCCTCTCCCTAAACTCCTCTTTGCCTTCTGCCCACCTCCTCCTCAGACATCCTTGGCAGCTCCTCCTACCCCTGATACCTGCTCTTTCCTCCCTTTTTATTCCCCCCTCTTTATTTATCTATTCCCTTTTTATTCTAACATTCCCTATGAGTCAAACCCTAAGAGGCTGGTTTTCTTTTGGCAGCTTCTTCCATTATCTGGAATAAAAGGTGTTTCCAGCCATCCAGAAGCTCTAAGTTTAAAAGTGCTCACCTAAAAATACACTTAATCTATTCCTCGTATTTTGTATCATGCAAATATAGCTCCTTTTGAAATATCTTGGTTCTCATGCACCTGTCATGTTTAAATTATTTTATCCACGTGCTAAACATAAGCTCCCACTCGGCTCCTGCTGTATTTTAATGCGCTTTTTGGACATTTCCCAGTCTGCACATTCCACTCCTGTACCACCCCTGGGGTCTCGTACCAAATTCCACTAGGCCTTTGATGGAGAGCAGCCAGGCTGCTCATTAGCCCGTTACGAAGCTGCTCATCAGTCCCTCTCCCAAGCTCCCCATTACTTCAGTGTAGCTGCAGTAATTGGGCTGCATATTTGTCAGGCCTGTATTAGCATTGCTTCAGCCAAATGCTAATGGCCAGTCCTGCAGTGTATCCCACCAAGTCTCCCCATGCTAATGCAGTTGCATTTTTGTCACTGGTTTTGGGTTTATTTCTCGTGTGAATGGGAGAGTTTTGACAAAGCGCTCGGCAGGCCTGGCTCCTGGCCCTGCCACGGGCACTGCCCGAGCTGGAAGGAGGATGGGACGGGGGTAAAATGCTCTGCTCTGGAAATGATGCCTGGGAGCCATGCACAGTCAGGACAAGATGATTAAACCACGCTAAATGATTAAAAGCAAGATTCAAACCTGACCAGCAAATATTTCAAAGCTTCTAATACCTGTTATAAAAACAATTTCTCAGGTGCCATGCCACCGTAGCTCAGCACTGGCCCCACAGACCACACCTGAGGGAAATTTCATCAGAACCAGACCCCTGCTTCAGTCAAAAATACCTGGGGTGCGTGAAGCCAACAAAAGACAGCAGGAGACAGAAAGGAAATAAAAGAGATGTAAATAAATGAGTGGGGGGGGGGGCGGGCAGGCCTCCAGGGCTCTCCCCTCCACAAGGCCCCCCCTCACCTCAGCTGTGAGGCAGCAATGGGCAGGGCAGGACGTGGGTATGGCTGGTCAGTGTGATGGGACAGCCCTGGGTCCCTGGGAGAGAGCAGAAATAGGCATGGGGAAAGGCTGCGGTCCCTGAGGTACCAGCTGGGGGATGGGGACAGGGCTGTCACGGGCAGCACCAGCACAGCTCAGGCCTGGTGCTGGGGCTGGAGCAGACATAGAGCCCCAGGGGGCTAGGTGGGGTCCCTCATGCTGCTGTCTTCACTGTGTTAAACTTTACTTGATGTCTTCTGGGAGGTTTGGGTAACAGGGTGGAAAGCGTAGTGCAAGCCTGGCCTGCACCCCATGGAGCATGGTGTGGGCCAGGGAAAACGCTCTCTCATAAAACCAGCAAAGTCAGAGTCATCGGCGCTTCCCTGCAGTCCACTTCGCTCTTATGCCTACAGCCTGCTGTGCTCTGCAGAACCTATCTGGTCTCTTTGTTTGCAGACTGTCCGTCAGCAAATGGACCAACACTACTTGCAAGGAAACATATGGGTCACTGTGGGATCCAGCACTATGACCCTGTGACTGCAGGGCTGTGGTCGGATGCTGTATCGGGACACTTTTGCTCTGGCCAAAGTTTGTTCTGAATGAAAAACCCATCTTCCACAAATGATTGGAAAGCAAGAGGAAAAGCTCTGAAGCCCACCTCTAGGAATATGCAGAGTGTGTTGAAGAGAATATTCATGAGTACTTTATTTTCTTTATACCTCCAGCTCTAAAACTTGGAAGTGAAATTCAGCCAAATAGTGTACAGCATGGTGAAGAGAAGAAGAAAATGATTTTGTGCTCCCCGAGTTCAGGTGGGCTGCAGGGTCACAGATTCTGAGCCACTGGAAATTAAATTCCAAAACTCATCAAGCTAAAGTAAAATTCCTTGCAGGGGTGCTGTAGAGCTCATTACAAGCAAAGATCAGAGCAGTAGAATTTGCCATTTCCCTCACAACTGCACTAACAATAGGTCAGAAAAGGAGGAAATAACTTCCAGCTCCTATTCCATAATGTTTTCGTTTGTCACTTTCAATACCCTCAGGCTTCCAACCTTGGGCTCAGTATGAGAGCTGCTCAGGGCTGCTCAGGCATGTTTTCAGCTGCGTGAGCAAATGCCCAGGCAGAAACCTGCGTTCAGGGGAGACTTCACCACGATAGCCGAGAGCGTGGAGAGAAAGGACAAAGCAGCCACCGCATGGGATGGAGCTGGACCCATTTCATGAGCCCAGGAAGCAGACTGGAAAGATTAAAGTTCTTACATCTAATCCCAACTGAGCAAGTTGTACTTCTTTGTTTACTAGGAAATATGCTGATTGCACTGAAGTTTCTGAAAATATGGAGAGAGTATGTGCTGAACTGGGACTCTGCTGAAGGCAGGTATGTAACAACATAACAAATGTATTAGAGTTACTTCCATACACATTTGATCAAAAATACTTGTGCCACTCAGCCCATTCTTTACTGCTGTGCAAGGAATGTTAGAGTATGGAGGGCTTAGAGATTAGCATGCAGGGATAAGGGATGCTTATGGAGAGGAACAGTGCCAAGGAAGCAGCACTGCCATGGCTGGTACAGTGCAAAGTCACCATGGATCTGGAAGGACTCGGTAGGTTGGATGTCGTGCTGTACCTTCAAGGCAGTAATGATTCAGGCCACATCAACAGTTCAGGCATTTTCAGGCTGCACATAATCTAATGAGCTCTTACGGGCTGCAGCCTGTTCTACGTGGCTTCATATGGGTGCTGGAAGCCCCCTGTTCTTTTTTTGCCCTGTTACCGTTGACACAGTGCTGGACCTGTCCTGTCTCTTTGAGCACATCTGTTTTGCAACTAGGAAGAGAGACAGAATGCCTGCCTCTGGGCTGCCTGCTTCTCAGAGTACCTCGTGTGGCACCTCAGACCACCTAGTCACAGAAAGCACACTGCCCAGCAACTCCCCATAAGCCCACGGAAAGCAGGAGCCATCCTCTCACCCTGTGTGTGCTGTAGGGGACCTAACAGAGACAAGGTTAGGACACAGCAGTCTCAGGTTCATATTCCAGGAGATGGCTTTGCACCCAGTAGGTTAAAGGTCTAGTGAGGGAGCAGAGCAACACTATATAGCTCGCCTTCTGAGGGGTCAGTACACGAAAGGAAAGAAGTGACAAAATTCTGCAGAAGAGAGAGCCGTGTTCCTCTGACAGACAGCTCTTAAAAAATGGAGGTGGCTGGAAGCAGGTGAAAGGAGATGAATTGATGGTCAGAGTCCAGAGGAGACTGTCAAAGGAGCTTGATAAATATAACCCATCATAACATCAGAGGCATATGAATGAAGGACGTAAAAGCACGTTGTCTAAAACTCAGCCATTGTGAACACCTCCAAAGCACTCTCTGCCTCTCCCTCAGTGTTTTTCACCAGCTCCATTCCCAGTTTGCCTAGTGGAGAAGGGAAAGCCGCTTCTTAACAGATATCCCATGTATCCCCCAGAAGTCCTTTTTCAAGCATCATCTCTTTTCCTGCTCTCCCTAAGGAACAAGACAGGCAAATTTTTTGTTCTCTGTATTTCTGTTCTCCTACCAAGGGCCCTCACTGGGAAAGAGGCCCTGGATCCAAAGTGGTCCTTGCTAATTGCACGGCCTTTCTCTGGGCTAAAGATTGTCACTAATTTCAGCTGACCCCTATTATTAAGTGTTCTGTATGCAAATGTCCTCTGGTTGTCACCTCTAGTCTGAGAATGTCCTAGTAAGAAGAGGGTCTGCGTGCATCTCTGCAGGGGACAGATAGTAACACAGTTTGTTCATATTCTGAGGACAGAGACATCCTGCCAAAGTGGTGGTGTGACCAGGCAGGAGGGGTAAGGCTGTCTGATCTCCTTGTCCTTGGTACTGGTGCATGGAGTGGAGATCTCAGAGCATGTTGGCTTGGAGATGGTGCTGAGAGGAAGAGGACAGGAGGAGATGAAGAGCCATCAGCTTGGCTAGGGGAGGCATGGGGAAGTTCCTGGCTTGCAGCAGGGAACAGCTCACAGCCCAGATGAGGAGCTGACAGACAGGGAAGGACCCACAAATAACTTATTTCAACTCAGGACATCAGGTATAATTTGAAAGGAAGATTTGTGTTTGTGACTATAGTTAATTTCACTAGTCTTGTTCCAGTTTATTATTTTTGTGTTCTAATAAAATGCAGCCTCAGCTATTAGGAGCCTTTGGTATTCCTTGCTACATTTATTTAAAACAACAATAATGATAACAAACAAACAGGAACACAAAGGTTTCAGCCCTGGGCTCTGGGATTGCTGCTGCCTGCTGTGACAAGTGCCCACATTCATCCTGGTGCTTAGTAACGAGCAGTGAGTGTGGGGTTGGAGTTATATTAGTGATTAGTTTATGCCAGCATAAACTAATGCTTTATTCTAGTACCCTCTATGCAAACTTTGAGGTATATGTGTTCAGGCAGATTTTTTTCCAAGGAAAGACATCAGTATTCCCCTTGTCCAAATGCACTCCTCAGTAAGGAAAGAAGATGACTCTCTGTCCCAGGGGTGCATTAACTATGGCACTCCTGACATATCGTCCCTGGATCTCGCAGGCTTAGCTGGTCAACACACAACCCACACAGAAGATCCTGGCTTTGTGTAAAAAAATATTAGCACTTCAGCGTGAGGTGCTCTTTTGGTGCTTGGCACTGACGTAACACTTCTGCTAAATGTAAGGTCCAGAAGAGTTTTAAGACTGTCTTTCAAAGGAGGCCTCACACAATGTCTGCTGTTCAGGAAGGTTGCTGGCCGCACCCCGTGTACCTATTTGTCACTGGACAGATTCCCTTGTTTGTGTCTAAGCTCCTGCTAGGCAGGATCTCTGGTTGCTCCTACAGAAATGAGCTCCTCAATGAACAAAAGAAACGTCTCTTTTGGCCTGGAGCTTGGGAATGCTGCATACATGCACAGCACACCACAGACTCCTACAATTCCAATTACATTTTCAGCCAGCGCTTTCTCAACACACCTGCTGAAGACTGGGTATCTCAAATCTGCTCTATGGATTGGACAGGTGAACTTGCTCAAAACCATTGATTTAATTGGAGATCAATACGCTGAAAATGGAACTATCAGTTTCTGCAAAGTGTGACATACAGTGGCATTTAAGTTAGAGCTAAGTAGAATTGCTTCTATTGCATGTGCAGAATACTAACAGGAATTGATTTCACCCTGCAAAGGCCTGTATTTGTTTATTCAATGGCAGAGGGATTTTTTTTTATTTTTTATTTTTTTGGTGGTTGTTTCTGATTTTGAATGCTTTGCCTAATCCTCTGTTTGAAGCAAATGAGATGAAGAATCAGCAGACCCTGTGTAAACTCAAGCCAACAATGTGGGGACAAGGAGGATTCAGCTCCAAAGACAATGTTAGAAGCTGGAGTCCAAAGCAACTTCTGCATTTGTTTTTTCTCTCTCTCTCTCTGCCAACTCAGTGCTCTCACTGAGGGGAAAGCTGCTCCAGCCATGCAAAGCAGGAGGGTAGCTTTGCTTTATGTGTGCATCGTAGAACAATGTACTAGGGCAATGCCTGCTCTAGACAAGCTGCTCATAAAGGCATCTGCCTGGCACTACACATCTTGGGGGTCTCTGCTGGCCTCTCAAGGCTCCTGGTGTGAGCTGACATAATGGCACCTTCCAGTTTTCCTCACCTCTCACAGAATTTTCCCTTCTGGAGGCTGCAGGAAGGGTCTGACAATAAAAACCTGCATAAAACCTGCTTGAGACAGGTCCTTTGACCACCCAGGGAGGAGGACAAATGGCTGCAAATGAGGGAAGCTTTAAAAATGCAAACCACATGTTCAGAAAGTGAGCAAACCATCAACAGGGTCAGAGGTCTAGGACTGAGAAACAGATTTCTCAGCTTTCCCATCTCCACCTAGTCCCAGCTTGGATCAGCAAGGGTTTGAGCCTGCAGAGTATCTCCTGAGCACTTCTTAGGGCTACAGGTCATACAGAAGAGTTTTGCAGGATGCGTTATCACCATAAAAGTCCAATCCAGTGCCCCCTGGGGTTGGCAGAGAAGCTCCCAGTGACTCTCTGGAGTTCTTGCTGGCCGCAGGCCCGGGCCATTTGCTGGAAGCTCAGAAGCCATCAGCATATAGTGGTGCTCTCAGTTTTTTTTTTATTATATTCATTACAAATAAGCTACCATGATCTGTCTGACACCCCTGATGTCCAGGCCAAGAATTAACTGAGCCCAAGATGCCAAACTCCCGTCTTGGTAAGGAGATGATGCATTCAGGTAACAGCTCAGGCACGCAGAGGGAGTCAGAGGGGAAGCTCATGTCGCTGCTGCTGGCTTTGCATGAACAAAACCAAAAAGTGGAACTCCCCACTCACAGGGCACTATTCACAAATCCTGAAGACAGCTGCTTGTATACAGGGGAAGAAGATGACTATGTCAGAAGATATTTTTTCTTCCTCATCTAAAGCTGATTTGTTCATCCTTTTCTTTTGTTCATTAAATAGGGAAGAGAAGCAGGTGGCAACACTCTGGTTTGACAAATGCTGCAATCCAGAAGGGACCCATTTCTTCACTCAGTAAGGTTTGTTTCCCATGCCATGTCTGTTGCATTGTGTCCCTTTGTCCTCTAAGGCTATAGGGGCTCTTGGACCCCTACCTGGGTTGGACAGTTACAGAGTAGGAGTAGGCACAGCTTTATCTCATCCACCTGGGGACTGCTCAAACCTCACAATAGATGCACCTCCTTATCTGTGATTATACACACATCTTTCTCCTGTATTGTGAGACTCAAGGAAAACATGGGTTATTTTTTGCATCCCCTGAGGCTGGAGTCTCACTCCATTCACTCTCACAAAAGCCTGGAGTCACTCCATTAGTTGGGCTAATTCCAGCCTGCCCAAAATCAGAGGGGAGCCAGGCACTGAGTGGGCTGCGAGCATTCCTCTACTGTCAACAGTCAAAAAGAAAGGAATAAACCTCTTGATTATATCCCTAACATGACACACAGCAATATTTTGCAATAATCTTGCTCAAAGAATTCTCCACAGATGCTTACTCTGGTGTGAGCTGCTCTGCTGATTCAGTTGCTGTCATGAATTTCCATAGCTCAACTCCCCAAGAGAAGAGAGACATTAATGTCAGTGCCAAAAAATTCATACTCAGATTCACAGCTTTGGCTTGCCAGGGATTTTAAGGCCAAAATGGACCATTATGATTATCTGGCTTGATTTTCCTGATAACCCAGGCAAGCAAAGTTCACACTAAGATTTCTACATCAAAGCCAGTGACTGGCAGCAGAATGGGTGTTGGAAAAGGACACAGGACCTCAGTTCAAAGACTCCGTATCCATCTCTCAGTAACCTGAGTCCATAATCTGACTACCACCACGGCCCAAATGTGAACTTTATTTCTATTTGGATATATCTAGCTTTTACATATAGCAAAATTGCTGTTATTTGCTGGATTTAGGGGGTATTTTCTACTAAATTACATAATTCCCTGCATTCACAAATGAACCTACTGTTTTAGCAGTTATGGATCATATCTGCTTGTCAAGAAAGGAAATTAAAACCTGTCATTTTACCTGACAAAAGATGAGTTAGAGGTTGCAGCTCTCCAGAGCCAAGTACAAGGACACTGATACATAAAGCAATGTTGAAATTGTAGTAGCAATGCTTCTGTGGTTGCTGTGAAGATCATGATTGATACAGGTGTAAGCCAATGAAGGAAAAATGATTGATATGTTTATTATTTGAAGATCAGTTTCAACCATTTTGACTCAGCCTTAAATGCATTAATTTTTATTTCCACTAAGGAGACACTGCTCAGCTGGTTGAATTTGGAGGCTCAGGGCTCTGACTCTGAATTTAGAGAAGGTCCAGCTGTGAGGGGGATGGAGTGTTTCCCAGTGAGAAACGGTCAGGCTTTACAGCATCACAGTCTGTTTCTGTAATGAATAACATCTAGGAACAAGCAGCAGCATTTTCTTTCTGAATGGGATATTGTTTCAAGAAAAATTGAAATAGAAAAATGAAATCTCTTTTTTTTTCTTTTTTCTTTTATACATTCTTAAGGGTTTTTATTGGAAAAAAAATGCACGATGATCAATATGAAATATTTTGTCAGACCAAATCTGAGTTTCACAGTGGGGGGAAGAATAAGTAAATTTGGGTTAAAAAACGACACCTAGCAAGGGTCAACTACCCTTTTAATTTCCCACTGTTGTGCCCTCTGGGCCACTAATCAATGTACAGTTACCAGGTGACCTTCCCAGGTTTTTAAGACAGTCATTTAGGAATTCATGATTAATGCATAATCTTCTTCATGAAGCAGTTGCTGCTGCAACACCAACATACTCACAAAGGTTAGTCAACTAATGAGACTTCATCGCAAAACCTGTGAATGAGAGGGAGGAGGGAGATGATTTATTTAAGTGGGTAAATGTCTGTAAACAAAAGAAGGCATCTTCTTTTAAGCAATTCCTTAATTTATTTTCTTAAGGAAAAAAAAATGTTTGGTTTCCTTTAAGGGTAACGTATCTATGACAGGATTTCTTTTTAAATGCTATTTTGTTTAATAAATCATGTAAATTCCAGCATGTAAACTAGAGCATTACAGACAGGCTTATAAATAATTAAAAGCTTGCTTGCATGCAGAGGGAGAAAATACCAAATTCAGCAAATTGGACAGGAAGCTGATTGTTTACCCTCATGAGGAATAGAAGGTTTGATCCTAAAATGCCTGTAGGTTTGCTGGTGTAAGGAGAGAGGTGTTTCTGTGTTTGGTGTGCTGGTCTGAGATGGGGAGGCTACTATCTTTTGAGCTGAGCTAGTAAGTCTGTGTTAAGGCTTTGCAAGGAGGGGTGATAATGTAGCTTTCCCTGTGTTTAGGGTTTTTCTGGGTGTGTGTGTGGGGGGTGTTTTCTGATACTCTTTAACTCAACTTTCCGCTTTGGGAGCGATGAGGGGTAGGAGAGATGAGTGGCAGGGTGCTTTAAAGACCAGTTTTAAGTAGGAATCGTTAATAAATATGCTAACTCAATCAGCTGTCCAAAAAAAACCTGAGTGTGTTGTTTCAGGGCATTCTCTACAGGCTTTTGTAAAGTAAAGGGAATAACGGTGATTCTTGTAGTGATGTTGCCTTCAGAAATGAAATCTTTCAGGACTTTAGAGAGATCTGAGTAGGAAAAGCTCTTAGAAATATCTGTCTGTCTCAGAAACCATGAAGAGCTTTAATAGGCTTGAATTTCAGGCAGGGTGGGTTTTGATATTGTTGGGTGAAGTGTTAAGTCATCTAATACGTAAGCCAAAGATACTCAAGTTTTCTGTGATGCTGGATCTTGTTCTCTCCCCCTGGAGCTTCTCGTCTTTGAACCTACTGTAACAGTAGCCTCTTATCTGGGTGATAACAACAGCGTAGGGAGTTACATAGACAGGAGGAAAAAATCTGCTCTGCCTTTGCAGGGCTTTCTGCATAAATGCCTCTAGACACATTAAAGTGAAATATGCCAGCCAGAGGTGCTACCTCTGCACTTAAATTGCAGTGATGTGATTTATTTGTCAGAATCGCAAGGTGCTACCAAGCCACTTACTGTAATATCTCAGTGAAAATAATAAAATTATCAGGAAGCAAAACACATTACAAAGAAAAAGTTGCTGCTTCCTTAAAAGTCCTTGGCTGCCCCAGCCCCCTCTGACCAAACGCTGTTATTGCCTCTTAGGAAGCAGCCGATGGCTCTGTAATGCATGTGCATATTATTTGTACTGATTGAAAGCTGGATGTGGGGATAAATCGCTATATTATGCCAGACTGCCTGTAAAATGGGTTGTTCTTTGGGAAAAATAGCATCTGTGGGCCGAGCAATGTGTCTTTGGTCTAAGAGTTGGATCTCTCACCATGACAAAGCTTTGCATTTCCATAGTGCCAAGTAGCTAAGGATTTAAAAGCAGTATCTAAACATTGATTAGCTTGTGGCTAATTATGGAACAGCCTGGTAGGTCAGTGTTAGTAGCTGCTGCCTGTGGAGGACAGAAATAGGATAGTAGGGTGATCTGGGGATAGAGCAAATATCTGGCAGGGCTGCGATAAGAGCTCGCACCTGCTGATGCCTGGTATGTAATCTCTCCTCTGCTTTGCATACCTCTAGCTGGAGGGCTGCAGCACCCAAAGCTGTTTCTTGGCCTCGGGCACCTGTACCGGGTCCCTTGATGGAGGCAAGGAGTCACAGCAGAGGAGGGCAGTGTCAGGATCCTTGTGCTCCAGGTGAGGAGATGTAGCTTATGCAGAGTCTGTGTCTCGTTTGCCCCAGTGTAATGCCTTCAGAGTGCCCTTTGCATAGTTCTTCTGGTGAATACTCTTTTGGGGGAGTCTTGCAGTGCTGAAGCCAGTACTCTGGTTACGTAAATACCCATAGCCACTTCTCTGTGCAGCGCTGTGCTTCCTCTATTCCCTCCTTCCACCTGCTCTTCCAAGGGGACCACAGTCCTCCTAGCTAGATCAGTCTGTTGCTATGGAAATCTTTGTCACAAATGAAGACTTCACAGCGAGGCAGAGGTATTAAAACCAGACATTTACATATGCCTCTGGCTCCAGGGGGATTTGGGTCTTGTCATTTGCAGTGAAAGATGCAGCTGCTTTCCCATTTCTCCCTGGGTGGTGCTGGCCAGGGAGGCACAGGGAGGTGGTGGGGCCATATAGAGACACTGGAGAAACCTCCCCAGCTGTGCTGCATGGCCCCCCCATCTCCCTGTTGCTGTGGGGGTCAGCAACTAGTCCTGCAGCATTAACACCTCTTCCTCAAAACACACTCGAGCTTTTCCTCGGAAGTGCTGTGGAGCAGGAATGTCAGCAGCTGATGGAGCGAAATCAGGGAAGAGCATTAGAAATAGATATGTAGGGAGGGCAGCTGCTGAACCCGAGCACACTGCGGGGGCATGCAGCCTCCTGAATGTCAGCGTGGGGGATTAAAAGTCCCCCCTGGGAAGGGGGCTAGGGGTAACAGGAGTAATCCAAATATGCCATCTTCATGTAACTTCCCCCTAAGCGTTGCTAAGTTTAGCAGCATTGCTTCCAAGAAGAACTGCTCATCTAAATCCCAGGGCCTGGCTTTGAAAATTTCAGCACATCCCCTGTACTGCAAAATCAAAGCTTCTTCCCTGCTGAATGCACCTTTGATCAGAACTGTAAGAAATATTTGCAACCATGTGAAACTTGAATGATTTGGGGTTTCATTACACACTTGAAACTCAGACCATTTTCATCAAAGGCATTGCTAAGGTTCACCAGCCCTCTAACAGAACCTTTGATGGTTTATGGCTTGCATTTTGTGTGTAACTCACAGGTTTGCTAGACTTTCTTTAAGTGAAACTAGCTGAAAGTGGCTTTGACTGCGTTTTGAGAACTTGGAGTTACAGAAAAAGAAGCCAGCCAAATTTTGTTGCATTTACAGCTGCATGCTATAATCTTAACATAAGGGGTAATTCCACTGGAACAAGCACTCAGAGGTTATGATTATGCCTGGGTGGGAGTGTGGTAGAGAATACCGATAGGGCTCTTGTACCCTCCAGGCTGGGGATCCTGTTGCAGCAGCTGGACATGGCATTTCCAAGTGCCAGGTTTGCTATTTCTTGGTGCTGGCAAGTCCCTTGTCCTAGCTCAGCCTGGGGAGCTGCCCTCCCTCTGGAGCCCTTTGTGAGATCCCTGTTTCTGGGAACATGGGACTGTCTGGGGTCCAGCCTGTCCTTGAACTGATTCTTGGTCCCCAGCCATCTCTGATGGTTCAGCCCACCAGCGTAGCCGCTACTGCCTGTTCCCTTGCCTTTTTACTGGTTTCTGTGCCTCTTCCCCCTGCAGCCACCAGCTCCAGGCCAGTGAGCTGTGACTTGGTACCGCTTGCAGAGGGCTGTGCCCTCCCTGTGGCCATGAGGTTCCTTCTGGATCAGCTGCCTGGACCAGTCCTGACTATGCTCATCCAAGAAATATTCTGGTCCAGGTAAGCAGGCCTTCCCTGCTGCTCTTAATCACTGGAGGGGAGAAGTCTCACTGAATACAGAACGCTCCAGCTACAGCGTTGGCCTGGCCAGCCTCCTGAGCACTGCTTTCCTGCTAACTTTGCTAACCTGCAGTGAGAAGCATGAGGGAAAAACAGCAGCTTACAATAAAGAGCTGGAGTACATGGATGGATGTTAAAATGGCCATTTGCCTGGGCATTCAGTGTGTGTGTTATGCTTGCAGGTGGGGGTTGTCTTCTAGAAATCCCTGAAGCAAGCATTCAGAGCAATGTTCCCTACCTGGCACCATTTGGAAAACCAAGTCAGAGCAGCCGGGGTCTCTGCTACGTGTTTCCATTACAGCTTTTCCCTTCATGGATCTAACTTTCATTTGGATGGCCTGGAGTTTGTTTTAGGTTTACCCTTTGTCCAAAGGCACAAACCTGAGGAAATAGCGATGTTGCTCCTCTCTTCCAGCTTGAAAGAGAGCTGGGAGAGTTACCTTTACATTACTTTTGCAAAGACGTCTCAGGTAGAAATGTTTGGATGCAAACTTGCTCTGATTCAGTTGAAATAAGAACCTTTGAAAATCATGCATATAAATAGCAATGGGGCAAATGCTGGTACTGTGCTGCTGGTTGTGCCCCAAGGGATGCCAGAAGCATCCAGCACCTTGTCTGTTGTGTAACAGGCAAGTTCTATGCCATGCAACTTGACCATCCTCAAGATTTCCTTATCTGCTACAAGCAAACTACCACCACTTTGTTTTAATTAGGTGTGTGTGCTTAGCTTGAATCAAAGCATCATGCTTTGAAACACAGCGTTTGGTTTTAAGTGTGACCTGAAGAGGCACCTTTTGGGTACTGGCAGTGCAGTGGGGACATGGTGTGCTCAATTCTCCGTCTTTCTCCATTTTTTTGACCATCTTATCTTACATGAGGCAGTTGCTCCTTGTCTCAATGAATGCTGCAGGAGATTACTGCACAGTTCACAGCACTTGTCTGTGGTGAAGAGCAGAGCTGTAAATAAAGCCCAGGGGAAGCACAGCAGCAGGCTGGATCAGGAAGCAGAGGGTTCTCTGGTTTTGGATTCCCCTAGAGGTTGCTCTTTCCCACAGGGAAGGGGGAGGACAGGCAGCTGTAGCAGGGGCACCACGCAGCACCCCTCTGATGCACAGCTGAAGACCTCCGGGCTATTTCCCCAGCATGCAGGCTGCTGCAGCAAAGGGAGCTGTTGCTTTTTGGGGCCAGCTGAGAAACTGGTGCCTGCTCATGGTGCTCATTTCTCCGATGGTCTCAGAGCACTCAGGCCCTGTTGCTAAGCCCTCCTTCCTTGGCTGTGCCTGAGCACAGTGAAACAAGCAACCAGATTGCCCAGGGCTGGTGGTGCTGCATCTAATGAGGGCGTCAGGGATACAACCTCCCTGTTGCTGCTGTTAATGCACAAAGCAGACAGGAGCAAACCTGATTTGCATCACGTCACTTCAGTTCAGCTGAGAGCGAAGCAAAGTCATGTGTCCTCATTAGGAAGCTCAACAGAAAGGGATGAAAGTCATGAGGGACAGTAAACTCTGCAGGGCTTGTTTAGTTAACATGGTTACAGCCAGCCTCTCCATCTCTGCGCGTGTCCTTTTCTCCGATTACAAAAATGCTTTTCTGCTTTATGCTTTTTTCTTATTTAATACATCAGAAGGAAAACTACACTGATTAACTCTTCTCAGCACTGCACGTGTGCTGTGAGTGACCGCTGCATCGCATCATGGCCAGACAGAATAAATAAGAGGCAAGTGGCAAGAGGTAGGCTAGGTCTCACACCAAAACACATTCAAAGCTGAATTTGAGTCTGCACTGGAGCAGGCAGTCAGAAAATACCATTTGTACCTTTGTCCGTGCAGGGCACAGTTTGCCTGGTGGTTCTCCGCCTCCCCAGATGTCAGAGGAGAAAGATGGTGCTTGGGGAAGCCAGGTCAGGGATACACATAATGGACATGGGCAAAAATTCTCTCTCATCCAGAGAATTTTTTTTTTTTTTTTTAAGGCAAGTTCAGGCTCCAACTGCATCTGAATAAGCTCCCTGTTGCTCGCTTCCAAGTTAACATTTGAAAGAACTCTAAGGTGAGGTTTTTGTGTGCTGGCTGTCCCCATCAGGTCTGCAAAGCTGGGCATCCCCAGAGTCAGGAACCTGTGGAGGTGCAGCAGGCTGGGAGAGCGCTCCATGAAGGCTTTGCACATGGTGCTTGTTGAGCACTGGGCTTTGAGAGGTGCAGTCTCTGCAGCCGAGAGCTGTCTGCATGAGTGTGCTCCTGGCCCAGCCGAGCTTCTCTGCCTTAGGGAGGCCCCTTCAGGAAAGAGGACTTCTCAGGGGTGTTGGTACACACACACACGTAGTACGCAAGTATTATTGTGGAGGCACGTTTTGTTTGTGCAGAACTGGGAGTCAGATGGCGATAATCATTCTGCAAATTTAAGAGCGCGGGGAAATGGAAGCAGCAAACGTGTAAGTAGAATGAGGGTCAGTTGTGAATCCAGCTGATCTGAAGTGGTGAGACAAAGGGACAGCTCTGGTGTTCCCTCTGGGATGCTCTGCACACACTGGGATGTATGAGGGAGGGTCACTGTGACAGGACTAGAGGTGCAAGGGCATTATGGGCTTCTTAACCTGACAAGAAACACCATCAAGAAGGTGAGAGGGCATAGGAAGTGGTTTAGTATCCCAAATTAAAAGTTCAATGTGGGGTTTAACCTACACATAGTGACACTTCCTGTCACCTGGCTAGTGTGCAAGTTTGCTGAGCTGATGAGATCAAAGGGACTGGCCGCCCGAACAGCAGGCCTGCTCAGTCACTGCCTAGAGATGCAATTTGGCCAAGCAAGGGGTGAGGGAGTAAGAAAGGAGAGCGCTGCTGAGGAGTCATAGAGGGAGAAGGTCTGGTGTGCAGGAGGGAGCTGGTGCTACCAGAGGTGATCCCGAGATGTCTGGGATACCATGAAGGGTGCTAAGGCTGATCAGATTCACGATCTGAAACTTGAGACTAGGAGAGAATTTTTGAAGAAAGATGATAACCTAGAAGGTGCATTTACTGCCGACGCTGTGTCCCAGAATAACAAGGGAAGTCTATGCAAGCAGCAGCAAAAGGCAGTAAGGATACTGCACGATATTGCATGCATGCGGGCTGCAAAAGTGGGAGAGGATGCTCAGACAGCCCTGTGTAATCCCATATGTGACAGTTCAGGGCCAGGCCGCTCCGAAGTGTACGGCTTATAGCTGCGCCAGCTTTTGTGTGGGTGTGCACGCATAACGTGCATCCAGATCAGCCGCGATGCGTGTGTATGGCTCCTACCTCGTGTGTGCAAACCATATGGCAAGTGAGAGCAAGTCAGCACATGCATTGTCAAGAGGACAGTCAGAGAAAGCAGTCCTCCCCTCCCCGCATGAAGAATTTGTGCCCTACCTTATGCCAGAAAAGAGAGATTCAGAAGGAGCTAAGAGCAAAGCAGCAGGTCCATTGGGAAATGAGCGCCTGTCAGACTTGGAGATTAAATGGAAGCACGACAAATCTAGATTGTTCCTGCCAAAACCAACTTTGATTACTTTATAATTCAACATGTGTTACCAGCTCCTATTATTAGAAAGCCAAACTTACTCCACTGTGGGAAGAGGCTGAGATGGAGCTTTCTAGCCTTGTGTAAGTTAATTACAGTACACATGTTAAAAGCCGCATCTGTCTTAGTCAATCTAGTTGATTATTGCAGCACTTTATTTTTAGTTATCATCAAGGTGAAGGATGACACTAATATAAGTGGAGAGCTTCCCGCAGATCTTGCTCAACTAAGTGTTCTCCAGAACCAGCTTTGTGGAGTCTGGTGGGACCTTCTCCCTTGGAGCTGGTCCAGGTGAAGCACTTGATGGACTTGTAGAGGAAAAATCTGTATGAAGTGCTTTGGCTACAGAGCGACAACAAAGAGATTAAGACCTGGCTATTAAAACTGGCCGTGAAAACACTGGGGTTGTTAAATCTTTGTAGTACTCCAGTGGCCAAAACTTGTGATGCTCCACTTCTATTCCGAGCTCCCTCTGATGCAAATCTTCCTGGCCTCATGACTGAATGCTTTCATTTTCCAAATAGCATCACCATGTTCTTTCCCTTTTTTCTAATTCTGCTGCCTACTGTTATTTCAACTTCTGGACCAGATCTACAATGCATGAGCGTTAGGGTGACTGGCAAAGCCCACAGAGGCATGCCAGCTGAGAAGCTTCCCACATTTGTGATGAAAACTCCTGGACAAATGAGAGGTTTTGGGATCTGGCCCTGGCTAAAAGCTCAAAGTATGGCAACAACTGCTTCTTCCTGCCTTATGGCCCTGGCTGGTGTGGTACCGGTCTCACGTAGGAGGTAGAGTCGGCATTCATGGTATGTTTGAGTGCTCCCTTCCCTTTGGGTTCTGAAACCATATCTGGGCAGACTAGCTGCACCTGGAAGGCAGAGTTGATGAGCAGCCTGGAGAAGCAGAAGTCAGATGGCAATGGCCATCTCCAGGGATGTTCCTCCTCGACCTGCTGTGCAACTTCACCAGGAAACCCAGCCAGGTGGCCATGGGGAAGGGGGAGAGCATTAGGAGATCCTCATCAGATGTAAAGCAGTAATGCTCTGTGGACCTTTGTTTATTGTCCTAAGAACATTTCTCAAAATCCTGGCTTTCTGAGCTTGTATTTGTAAGAGCCTAACTGCTAGCAATGTATCTTCTGTGTGTGGTTTCAACAGAGGCATAGCAGGTGCTAGCTGTGGTTTTGTGTGCCAGGTGTGTGTGACACCTTGTGCAGCTGATCAGCTCTCTCTTGACAGATCACAGGGAAATCTAAAGGGGCTGACTGTCACTGTGCCCTGTCACAGCATGGTAGGGCAATGGTCTGATAACAGATCAAACTTCCCTGGGTTGTGTGCAAGGACGCAGTGTGGGTTTGCCATTCTTATGATTCCTGTGTTTTGCTTTTTTTTCTTTTGTTCTGTCATTTATGGAAAGAGGCAGCTGGAAAAGCAACGCCACAGGTTGGGTTTTAAACATACAGCAAGGGTCATCGGAGTGACCACAATGCCCCACGCTTCGTCCACACCTCATCAGAATAAAATCCCCACCATCACGGCTTCTATGGATCAGGAGAATACACAGGGTGGTGTACAGCCACCAGCCCCTTCTCCAAGCCCCTGTGCAGGGGCTGAAGCAAGAGCAGCGCCATGCCCCACCGTTATGGTACATGCTGGGGTGCACTGAAATTTCTGCTCACCGCCTTTGAGCTCTGAACCTGATCTGGACTTGTTTGCACCTGTGATGGGACATAGAGTTTACTTACAGGGAGAGGTGACACACCTGGCAGCACCATAACTGAACGTGGTCTCCGTGTTTTTCTGCAGAGATAAGTGTGAGCACACAGGTTGGCTCTTCGGGTGCTTCTGACCCAGCAGCTCTGGAGGAGTACTCAAGAAATACTTTGAGGACCCACCAGCTGGCTTTCCAGGCACAATGCAGACAAATTAAGCTAAATGAGAAGTTTGGGAGGGGAGTTAATGTCCCTTGGGGCACCACCATTGTAAGATGCAGTAACCCATTCCCCTTTCACCCATCTGTTTTCAGGGGCCTGGCCCCTCGCAGAGGGTGTCTCTGGGCTCAGGACCACAGATCACAACCATCCTCCCGGGCAGCGGAGCCGCTGTGTCCAACTCCCACTGGCTGAGCAGCGTGCTTCTTACAAAGCAATTAATGGCTGCGTGATTAGAGACAACTATTACTCAGAGGAAGACAAGCTTCAAAAGGTCATGGTTGCTGTGTTTACTCCCAGGAGGTCTGTGATGCCACTGTGGTGTGAGGGATGGGGAGCATCACGTCCCTGCTTGCGGGGGGATGGCTCCCGCAGCCTGTGTGCTGCCCCTCCTCAGCCAGCCCTGCCTCTCCCTCTGGCCCGGTGCCAGGCTGACCTGAGCATGAGGGAAGTTTTGTTTTTCCCATAATCTGGCCATTCAGTAGGTGCCCGCGGTGGCCAGAGCTCCTGCTGGTGCTGCAGCCACCCCAGGGAGCCAGGCACGCAGCTGCTGCTGGCGCCGAGTGAGAGCGCGCCCGCGCGCAGCGGGGGTTTTAGACTTGACCTTACTGTTCCTGTAAGCCAGGAGGAGTGACTGACATGGTGAAAATGCCTCTGCTCAGCGTGAGTCTTTGTAGTGCTGCAGCACGGGGATAAAGTGTTCAAATGCACTCCCTGGGGGAGCCTTCTCCCATCTGACACGAGCCAGAGCCATCGGCAGAGACTCCTCACCTGCGGCTGCCTGCCTGCCCTCCTCCTCTGCTCCCCACCACTGCGGAGCGGTGCCAGGTGAAAGCAGATGAAAGATTGCTTCTCATTTGGTAACAAATAACTTCCAAGCCCATCCAAGAGACTTTCAACTTAGCTGCTCTCTTTGCTCCTTTCATGTCGTCTTTGTGTGGCGGGTGCACTAATGCAAGCTCCAAATAAGCATCTGTACTCGTAAGACATGAACAAATAGGGAAAGGATAATAATATCCAAGGGTTTTACAGGAGAGGTTAAAAAGGAGCCAGACTACAGAGACGGCTGAATAGTGGTTTGCTTGACTGATGGTACAAAGGCGAAAGACAGAAAAATCCTTGGAAAATGCCTCTGAGCAGTGATTGCTTTCTGAGAAAGCTTTGCAATTAGGCATGAAAAGAATCCTTCCACACTTCTGAGATGCATTAAAGATGCTATTATGAAATAATTAAGGAATGTGGAATAACTAGAGATCTGTTCCATGCCCCATCTCCCCCGTCTCTTGAGGTCCTTACACAGAAGGCAGTGTAGCAGCTCTGAGCAGCACGACTCAGACCCTTTGGATGGTCCTAGCTTTCCACTGCCCTGCGTGCTGCCAGCTGTCTGCGTTGCATGCTGGCCTGCCTAGCCTGGGCAGGAAAGGTGCAGTGAGCTGTGTGTGTTTGCTCAGGACGATGCTGCACCAGCTGGAGCCCACTGACTGCTGCCCTCAGGGTCTATCCGTGCGCTCAGGATGCATCAGAGCTGCCTTCCCGTGCACAGCAGGTTAGTCTCATCGCATGCACTGCGTAAGGAGCATGCAAGGGTAGGTGGTGGCCAGTATCTCCTTGTTTCTCCAGGGGTCTTTTGTGTAGACTAAGCATTGTTGAACTTAGAAATGACAAGACTGGATTAATCCATTCTTAAATCCATTCAGTAGCTGACTGGAGAACACGAATAGATGATATATTTACTCTGCTGCTGAGAACTAGAAGCTAGAGCTTTTTCAAGCAAGTTGTGCCTTTGAGAGCTGGGAAACTTAAAAAAAAAAATAAAAATGTTGCTTGAATACCCATCATATCAGTGATGAGTCTGGGGTATTTATTAGAGTAAGTTTTCTTCTCCCACCTTGCTGTGCACTCCACGCAGACCTGCTGCCGGTGCCAGCCCCTGACGGCACAGGCTGGTGCAGGGCAGCTCCTCCAGCACTGCCTGCCCTCGGTGCCAGCAGCTGCTGGCAGCGATGTGGGAGCTGCATCCCCACGGGCTGTCCTGCAAGTCAGGGCTTGCAGCATGGATGTAGCCGATGCACATTGATATAGGGGGTTGTTTCCACTCCCACTGGCCACCTGATGTGTTCCCTGCAGTGAAACCCTGGCTGACGCTGAGGGGATGCAGCAGGGATGCATTTAGCCCCCTTAGCCAGGCTCGGCTCCCAGCCAGCAGTGGTGTGTGTGGTGTAGGGGCAGCTGCAGCCCCAGGATGGGGGGTGCCCGTTCATGGGGTGCTCATTTGCGGGGTGCCTGAGGGCCAGGCACTTCATTTCCCTCCAGATGCCATCAAGATTGAGCCTGTGGTTTTCATGGCTCAGGTGCAAGTGCTTGAAAGTCCCTGTGCTGGGAAACTTACTGATGGAGAAGAACTGGCACCAGCACTATTATCCTTCATATTCCTTTTCCCTGTCCTCATTATCTGGTCAGCTTTTAAACCCTACACGGTCAAGCCAGAACTCTGTGAATAGCCTGATTTGTTGACAAAGGCGATGAGCAATATAATTGCACAATACAGCTATAAACTGAATTATTGAACCTACAGAAGCACCATAAAACCAATGAACAATAAATTCTTACTGGCTCCAAATCCCACTCAGAGAATTAGGCAGAGCACGTTCCTGCTTGCTACGGAAAGCAAGGGGCAGCACTCTTCATGCCATGGAGCCCACTGGGGTCACGCTTGTGACTGCTGCCAGTTCTGAAATCTCCAGTCTGCTACCTCTTTGTACTTTCTCCCCCATGCCAAGTCTCATTATGTTCCTGGGACGTTGTAATGCTTTGCTTAGTTTGTCTCATCGTGAGAGCTCACAGCTTTCTGCCCATTGCTAGAGGTGCCTGTAGAGTGGAAGGCTTTACTGGATGCAGAGATCATCAGTACTTACAGGGAGCATTAGTTGAACTGGCACAGCTCCCACAGCCGTGCTATTAGAGACAGCTCATGGCTGTAGCACCTGCTGTAACAAGCTGGATTGAAACAAGCAGGGGCCTTACTTCCCTTCTGCGCTGTAGTCTCCAATCTCCTTTGCTGCCACTTTGCTTTTTCTTGGAGACCGGGGAAATTAGCGAGTCACTTATATAAGATCCATCTTCTCTTTAAAAGCCATCCTCTCTGCGGACCAGGTCTCTCCATCCTATCCATTGCCACAACGGGGCTGGAAATCCTCCAAAGGACAAGGGGCTCAGCCCTGCGCAGGGCACGGTGCTGCTGCAGCAGCCGTGGGATGCTGGTGTGAGTGCCCAAGCCCAGAGCAGCACCTGAGCGGACCAGCACCCAGTGCTGTGTCTCCGCTGCCCACCAGCTGGATCCTCCTCTTTGTGCCAGCCAGCCTGGTGGTTTTATCGTGCTAGGCGGCTGAACTCCACCACAACCTCTCAGAAGAAGAGGGGAAGAAGTAAAGAACAACTCACGGGTTGAGATGAGGATAATTTAATTAAAGGGAAAAATAATTATTAAGGAAAGATTATTATTAATTAAACAATTTAACTAAAGGGAAAAATTGAAAGGGGAAAAGGGAGGGGAAAAAGGAAAAAAAGAGCAAAACAAGTAAAGGCTGTGTGGAAGTGCAGAGGAAAGAAATTCCTCTCTACTTCCCACAAATGAGCAGTGCTTGACCACGTCCTTGAAGCAGGGCCTCAACGCACGTAGCCGGTGTTCAGGAGGAGGACAGACGTCTTCACAACGAGAGCCCACCCCTCCCCTCTTCTTCCTTTTCCCACGTTTTATTGCTGAGTGTGACCCCACATGGCATGGAATATCCCTTTGGCTGGTTTAGGTCCCCTGCCCTGGTGATTGATGTTCCTTCCTCACTTTTTGCCCACCCCCTGGAAGGGTCAGGGAGAGCCCTGATGCGGTGCCAGCGCTGCTCAGCAGCAGACACAACACCGGTGTGACCCCACTGCTGTCCTAGCTGCACGTGCAGAGCACAGCACAGCGTGGGCTGCTGCAGGGAAGGTTAACATCCCAGCCAGACCCAGCACAGCCAGGCACTCTGCCCCATCCGCTGTGTGTTTGAGAAGCCCTGCATCCTGCCCCTCTGCACTCCACCACTCACAGCTCCTGGTGCACTGCACCGGAGTGAGGGCCTTTCCCAGGTGAATTCCTGATAAGTCAGTGTTGGGGAGCCTGGAGTCCTTACGCGGGGTTTTCGCACTCACAAGGTCAGTGGGCTGAGTAAAATAACAGTGATAATACAAAACAGGTTAATCTGGGATTTTACTGAAGGGAAAAAAAAATAGAACAACTGAAGTTTCTTTCTGGGATTCGCTGCTAAGGAGAAATGTTATGGACCAGAGATGTGTAGGTTTCCCCTTCTGGTATTTTCTTTCATAACCTGAACTCAGTTGAACTGTGTCTATTGTCAAGAATCTCTTTTGTAAATGTATGGACTAATTAGCCACAGGACGTGATACGTGTCCCGAGAAAAACACTTTGTGCTCTCTGATACTGCTTTAATGTAAAGTCTTTGACAGGAGGAGCATGCTTTGACTTTCAGGAACGTTCTCCTGGTGACTCATCTGTACACGGGGGGAGCCCGCGGCCCCGTTTACCTGGATGGAAACTGACACCCTCCCGCTAGTGCATGAGCAGGCTTTGATGAATCAGTTTCTTTGATAGGAAATTTCACCCTTCTAGAAGATTTCAAGTCTTTAGGGCAGGGTTTAGCAACCCACACCAGGTGCAGCCTTCTTCAAAGTCAGTGACGACTCCCAGGCCCTGCTGATGGAAGGGAGTTGGAGGTGGCACCTGGTGCATTCGTAAAATGCCAGCCCCTGCAGCCCTGTGTGTGACTGCTGACCCACTCAGTGCTGCTCTGCCTCCTGCCGGATTCCCTGGTGTGGGTGAGACTTCTGCCTGTCGCAAACCATCCTCTGGTGTGGTTCTGCAAAGTCTTGGGGGACCTTCTGCATCCTCAGAGAGCAGAGGTCTGCCTTACACCTGCTAGGATGTGTGCGGGAGGAGAGAAAGCAGGTCCTGGAGTAGTCCTGTGGGAGAAAAGACAGCCTCTCTTGTTTTTCACCCTGAAGGGGTCCAAGCGGAAGGCAGCGCTGATGCAGAGGAGCATATCGAAGCGAGGACTGGGTGGCACTTCTCACCAGGACCTGCTGAGTGCTCGGGGTGTAGGTGAGCCACATGGAGATGGTGAAGGAGGGCCTCTTCATCCTGTGTTGAGTTTATGTGATGAGGTGTGGGTAGCAGGGGGGCTGTGACAGTGGCCTCTAGAGCAGAGCCCTGGAGCTGCCATGTGTTAGAGAAGAGCCAGCTCCAGCTTCTCCAAAAAGGGCCAAAGTGAGCAAAACTGCTGCACCTCTGGAGAGCACAGTGAAGAAAGGAAAAAAAATAAAATAAAATAAATGCTGTGCAACAGTAAGAGAGAGGAGTGAGGAAATGCAGAGAGACCCAGCCCTGCAGCCACCAAGGTCAGTGCAGAAGGAGGGCAGGAGGGGCTCCAGGTGTGGGGCAGAAGGAGAGGCCCCTGGTGGAGCAGGCTGTCCCCCCTGCAGCCCATGGGTCCCACATGGAGCAGATCTCCACGCTGCAGCCCGTGGAGAGGAGCCCACACAGGAGCAGGGGGTCAGGGGGGAGCTGCCGCCCGTGGGGGACCCGTGCTGGAGCAGTTTGCTCCTGGGGGATGGACCCTGTGGGATGGAGCCATGTGGGAGCTGTTCCTGAAGAGCTGCTGCCTGTGGGCAGCCCACATGGGATCAGTTTGGGACGGCATCCTGTGGGAGGGACCCCACGGGGAGCAGGAGCAGGGAGGGACCGAGAAGGAGCGGTGGAAATAAAATGTTAGGGACTGACTGCAGTCACCATTGCCCACTCCCCTCATGGGGAGGACGTAGAAGAGGGTGGACGGGGGGAGGCGTTTTTAGCTTGCTTTGAGTTCTCACTGCTCTGGTCTGCTACCAACAGGCAATACGCTACGTTAATCTCCCTGTGCTGAGTCTGTTTTACCCCCTGATGGCAACTTGCCCACCGCAGCGATCTCCTTGTCCTTATCTCAGCCCATGTGTTTTTTTTCATATTTTCTCCCTCTGTTTTGCTGGAGAGGGGCAGGCAGGGAGTGCTGTGGTGGAGCATGGCTGCCCATCAGTGTGAAACCACCACAGCAGCCTTGGCACCTTGTTATTCCAAGGTCCCAGCATCACCAGGGAGAAAAAGAGGCCACTTCAGCTCAGGTAGTTCAGGGAGGCTTGGTATTTAGATACAGAAAATTAGTTTCACCATTAAAAGGGCAAGACACCTTTTAAAGAATAGAATCTATGGGGATACCATAAAACCTCGGAATTTGTGAGTTTTTCCATGCTTGAACATTTCATGTGAAATGAATTAAAGGTTTCAATCCAGTTCCTGGTGGAAAAAGTGCTCACATAACAACCGGCACTAATTGGCTCCCTTGTTAACAGCCTCGGAGCGAAGGCAAGGAGCGAGCTGCCACATAGCCCAGAGCTCCCGCAAGCACCAGCAGCTCGCGTGACTGCTGCGAGGCAGGGAAAGTGTCTTGATGTTTTACTTCTTCCGAGGATCCTAACATTAGACTTCACTTTCCAGGCCTGCCAATTTAGCGTTAAATTATCTTTAAAAATTTTGTTTGTGATGGAAATGTCACCCTGACAGATTAATTGGGCTATAACACATGCAAAATAATGTGAGGAAAGAATGCAGTTGCATTACCCAGTGTTAATGCTGCGAATAGGCACTGCTACCTGCAGTGATGACTGTCTTGAATGCTAAAGGATCACAATCCTGGGTGCATCAAATGAGATACTTTAATGGGGAAAAACATCGTTCTCATCTCACCTGCAGTTGAAGGAAGGGGAAAAAACATCTGGGAAGTGGTTTTGTGGTGAGTACTGTGGTTCATCTATCAATATTAATAATAACACATAAAACTGTGGCTTGCGTATTATCTCCCAATGAACAGAAGACAGAGACTGAGTTCCATGTAATTTAATTTCAATTAGTGCATTGGAGCTTTTTAAAGAATGGACTATATACTCTTCTACAGTTACTCACAGACTATTAAACACAATGCAGAAAAATTATTATGTAAATGAGAATTATCTTATTGGCCTTAGCGTCTTTCTCCTTCTTCCTTCCCCAGGTAATTGGGTAGGTAGATGTTGGGGAAAAAATAGATGATGAGAAATGTGAATAATGAAACCTCTGCAGCACTCTCTCTCCTTAGATGCAGGAGCCCAAAATATATGTGTGTGTCAGTTTAATTTAATTCGCTGTTAATTAGCTTAAATAGTAGTCTTACCTTCCTTTGCTTTCACTGCATTTCTGTCCACGCTCTCATTAGGCAGTGTGATGAAGCAGGTGCTTGTTTGAAATACCGTAAGTGCCTACTTACATTACAAAGCTATTCCTAGCACCCCCGATAAAGGAAACTGAAGTCTTGTCCCTGGATACAGCTGATGGGAGAAGGGAAGCAGCACCTTGTTTTCATGTATTTCAGCCCCCAAACACTGATTCCCTGTATTACTAAGACCAGAATTTGAAATACAAGGTACAGAAGCATCCAGTAAACAAGCAGGCGTGTGGCTTTCTCCAAAGCAAGGTGCACAGCAGACCTTCTGAGTTCTGCCTGGAGGATTTGTATGTTCCGTTCCCACCAATTTCTAATGCAAGCAAAGGACTAGAACCTGGACAGGGATATGAAGATCCCCTTTTAATGAACATCATTCAGAAAGGAAGTTGCCAATTATTTAATTCAAGCTAACAAAGGAAACATAAAATCTATGGTTGATTTTATTGGCATGGATAAACCTGGGAGAGGGCAGACTGTGGACAAAAAGGGAAGAGAAAAAAGACGGAGAAGGCAGCAGGAAGGGAAAAAATTCAGCATAGGGCAGTGTGCTTTCAAATATTGATATGGAAATGGTATAAATAGAAGCAAACGCATGCTTGTGGAGCTAATAAGGTTCTTGTTTACAAGTGAGCAGCATGATTCATTAGGAATGGGAACAAGCAACTGCTCTTAGAATAAGGGAACTGCTTTGTGAAGGAACTGAGAGACCAGAGGAAGGGCTTTGGGTGCAAGTGAGCTCAAGAAAGAGAAGTTCTGCAGCTCCCAGAGCTGTTCTGTGCAGCCTGCCCCCTCGACATGCAGAAGCTCAGAGGGCAGCGGGTGGTGGGGAAGGCACGAGCAGCTCAGAAAGGATAGCTGCCTCTCCCCTCTTTTGTTCCAAGCACTGTAAAAACTGAGCAAACCAAATGCAGCTCCTTTCTCATTTTCAATTCAGTAGCCTTTCCAGTTCCTTGTTTTCATTTTACAGACAGGGCAAAGCCCAACCCTGCTGGCAAGCATCCTGGTTCCCTTTGCGCAGCAGATGTCCCCAGGTGCACCTCGGCTCTGCAGGTGTGGGGATTTGGTGTCAGTGCTGCCAGATTGGATCCTTCCTCACCCCCATCTTCAGGAGGACACAGCTCCTTGGATATGTCCATGACCCAGCTTTATGCAGGCATTTATGTTTGATAAGCCTATGAGATGGCAGTATTGGCTAAGAAGGAAGGAAGATGGCCAAACAACCTCAAAAATCAGCTTGGAGGTGAATGTGGAACAGAGTAAGAAAGAATGTCTGTCTCTCTCTGACTGCCCCCCCAGAACAGCATTTCCTTGTGACTTTGGGAATCTTCTCTTTCCTCCCTGCCAGAAAGCTCTGCCTGGTGCAGCTTGAGGAAATAATTTGGGGGGGGGGGGTCCGAGGAGAGCAGCAGCAATCCTGGAGCCTGCGACCTGACATTGGAGGTGAGGTTAATCAGGTCCCATCCCCACAAGTAACTGCCGTCGTGCTCACAAAACATGGTCAGGCCAGCAGCAATGGCCGAGCAGCAGAGCTGTTGATGTTTCGGTAGGCTGTGATGTTGGCATCCACGCTGGTTTTGTAACAGTTAAATTGAGCAGCCCCATGGGGTGAGCAGGATTATTCACTCACACCGCTGAGAGCAGCTGCCTTGCTGGGTCTGCCCACAGCCTCAGGAAGGTCCCTGCATTATCCCAAACCTCACCCCTACAGCCAAAGCAGTGCTGGGCATCCGTGTGGGCAGCGAGATAGCTGGCACGGTGCCTGGTCGCCTTGCCTGTTCACCTTCTTCTGTCTTTCCTACTGCCCTCGTGCTCTTTGGGATCTTGGTTGTAACGTAGGCACCACTTGCTGCTGGGGTCCCCTGCCTTCTGCCTGGCTTCTGCCTGCTTTCTGGCCCTGCTGTACCAGACAGCCTGGAAGACCACTGCAGCAGAAGTCTATACAGGCGGTGTAGCACAGGTTTGACGCTCCACCAGGGACCTGAGCATCAAGCCCTAGAGCTCATGCTAAAATCCTGCCTTGCCTGGGGCTCCGCAGGGGGAGAAAAGCCCAAGCTTTGATCGCAGGAGCTGCATTGACAAACTGCTGGCAGGGCTTAAAGCGCTCCAGACCTACCTCCCCTGGGCTGGTGCTTTCCCTCTGAGTGCACCCCCAGCCAGCACACAGAGCACTGGGACTGGCTGATTCCCCACGCGCCTTCCTTCCCCTGGGTTTGCTGGCCCATGGCAGGGGTACTGCCCATCCTCAAAGGGCGAGGAGCACCCCATCCACCCCGCAGCACTTGGCACCAGATATTTACACTCAGGGTGGGGAGGGTCTTTTGCAATAACTGACTGATGTAGCACAAAGCAGCTGCGATGGATCTGACAGGCAGCCGCCCTGTGTCTGCACAGCAAAGGGATCATGTTGTCCCAGCCCGTTAAGAGGCTTGGCCTTGTTATAGGCTACCACCATGGGTGGGTTTGTAGGGCAGATGGAGAGCGAGGTCTCCCCTAACAGCCCCGTTGTGAGGATAACCCCTAAAAGAGTCTGTTTGTTCAGGCTGTCTGTGTGATCTGATTTCATACTCTGTGTTTAGCACAGCAGCTCTTTCCCCTTGAGCAGCGCTATGCACTTTGCAGTTACATCTTTAAAACGACTTAGTTATACACTTGGTACGTGTTATTTTGAATTCTCTTGAAGATCAAGGATGCTACAAAGCCAGCAAGATAAAATTAGCATCTGAGCTGTAGCCTCTGCCTGGTGTAAGAAATGCAGATCAGCCTCACTTGCAGTGAACGCTGGAAGGTGAATTTCGTTTACGTCTTCCTTTCAGCAGACCTAGTTCTGCCACCCTTATTTGCTTAGAGTAAGACAGCCCATGAGCTGTCCCCACAGCTCCCACAAGGCAGCTTCCAAAGGAAAGCATCAGGCAATAGCACGGGTGTGGAATCGGACCCCTGTCTGATAAGAAATCAGTTTGTTCAGATCGGTTCTTATCTACCCACACTGTGATCTCTGCATGTTTCAAAAGGGAGTCGAGCGGGACCAGCCAGGCCGAGACGTGCCATTCAGCCCTCAGGAAGCCAGCCCTGTTCAGCACCAGGCGCTAGCACGGGACATTTTTAAAGGCTGCAGGAGGTGAGAGCATGTGCAGAGCCAAGCCCTGAAAGGACCCGAAGCCTGGAGAAGGGCCGTGAGGTGGGGACTGCAGGGGCCCCTGACACTACATCAGGAGGCACCCGGCTGCGGTGGGCAAGTGATCCCAACCGTGGGGGCTGAAGGCTGCAGCACGGCCGAGGTAAGCCTAGCAGCCTCTGCAGGAAATGAGACGTTTTAAAAGCCAGATTAGCCACCAGAAGGGGCCACCACGATGCTGGCCTAAAGACCTTCTCTTGATTACCCTCTCCTTGAAGTAAATTTTAGCTGGGTTCTTTTCAGTTTTTTGGTTGTGTTCTTTCAGGGAGGCAAGTTTAAACCTGTAAGAGTAGGTCCTGCACGAGCCAAGTGGTAGGAGGAACTAAAGGCTGCTGCTTAAGGCTGCCGCACACCTCATGGCATTGCCAGCACAGGCCTGGGCCCAAACCCCGGTCCAACCTTGTTTTTTGCCACCTGGCTGCAAACTGTCATTGGATAAATCTGAGAAGCAGAGGCCAGGTCTGTGTTCCTCAACCCAGCGTTGGTCTGGCACAAACTGCCCCCTCCTTGCGCTCAGGTGCAGGGCTGGAGCAGACTGGGCCAAGAAACTTGGGGCAGAAATTCAAAACTTAGATCCTTAAATCTTTCCCGTAACCACCTACTGAGCCTTCACCCAATCTGTCTTTCTAGGCATTTGCTGGTGAAATACCCTGCTATCTGAGAACAGGCTTGAAACTGGCAGCCTTTACAGCATTGCCTTGGTCCCATCGGGGCTCACAGGCACATCGTTATCTTCTCAGCTGGATCAGGAGGCAACTGCAGGCTCACTTACACGATGGAGACCTGAGTTGGACCCTTGGGGCTCTGCAGTCTTCCTGCCCGACAGGTCAGGAGTGAGAGCATCCAACCCAGAAGCACAAGTTGTATTTGAACGTGTTACATCCTTAGCTTTTAACCACAGAGGGTCATCCATGGTGACAGAGTCAAAGGGGCAGGGGGAAGACATTGGAAGAAGTGCAGTAGAGCTGCCTGGACGTGTAGGTGGGCTTTCAGAGGGAACAGTCAGGGTTAAGAGATCTATTTTCACAGCTGTCAAATGGCTTGAGGTGCTTGACTGGGCATCCAAAAATTAAGGAGCCCCATAATTCCAGTGAATTAATTCCTACTGAATTAGGGGACACATTTTCTGTCTCTCTGTTTGCAGATGTTCCAGAACAGTTCCATCTTTTTCCACAGTATTTGAGGTAATTTACTGAGTAAGATCTAAGTTGAGTTATCGGTTGTCATAAATGAGTATCAGTCCTTTGCTAATTCTTACCCATTTTAGCCAACAAAGTATTATTCTTTTTGTCTATGGGTATCCAAATTTTAAAGCCAAAGTTGTTTTAATTGGACTTACAGGTAACAAGTTTCATATTTCCGAAGTGAATACTCGGTAGGATGAATTCAAAGCCACTTTAAGAAAGATACAGATACACACTTAAAAGTAGGTGTTTCTGGGAACATCTCTGCCTTTTGTGCTAGTGAATTTACACCAAACCAGCCAGAAGCAAAGAAGGGCAGTCTGTCTGAGCCACTGGCACTGACATCCATTCAATAGCAACAGCCAGCCAGGCCTGGGTAATACTGTATGCAACTGCTGTCTTTGTTAGTGAAGGTAACATTGTGCATTGAAATAAAGGTGGATAACTGCCACAAACTTCATACCTCATCCAGGCTTCAGGATCTGGCTTTTCAGATCCAGATTTTCGTTTTTCCCATTAGAGAAATAAAACTGCCAGGGAATTAAATCTAGAGCCAACTTCTGCAAAATCTGAAGGAGGCGGGAAGCTGGATTCAGGCTGGTGCATCTCTCCTCTGCTGAGTACCCCAGAACACTTTGCCTTCATTCAGAAATCCCCAGGCTATAGCGCAGAGGAGATGTGCTGCACATGAAACAGCCCTGCATTGCCTCTGGTCACGGGGCATTACAACATGGAAGTGAGGACCCAAAGGAGAGAACCGGACAAGCTGTCACAACGCGAGTCTGCTGTCCCAGCATAGCAGAGACTGGGAGAACTGATGAATTGATGACATTTTAAGGATTTTTGCTGGTATATTCAAGTATTTCATTCCTAGGGAAAAGGAGAAAGCCCTTATGGACCATGGATGACTGGTGTTCCCTGTTTAGTTGTAAGTATCCAGCAGGTTTTCTGCCTTACTGCTTTATGCTGAGGTTGAAATATACAGATAAAAGACAGCCAAGGGAGAGGCAGGTCGCCTCAGCTCCCCCTGCCCAGGATTTTCATTTGTGAGATGTACAGAAAAATAAGCAGACAACAGTTATCACAGGTAGGTTGGTTGCTTGCCTTCTCTCCTTCCCTTAATATTTGCGAGTTACCAAAAATAGTTTACTCCTATTGTTTATTCTCGGTACTCTGTCATCCACAAAATCCATTCAGCGCTGCGCTAAGCACTGAAATGAACGTGAGGGAGATGGGCCCCAGCCCTCGAAGGTCAGAAAATACAGGAGGCTGGCAAAACAAACAAACAAACAAAAAGCAAAACAAAACAAAACAAACAAAAAACAGTTCAGAACAAGGGAGGACTATGATTTTAAAAATAGACCATGAAGAGAGGGATTGTATTTCACCTCCCTAGCATCTCTGTAACAACACTGAAATGGTTTACTTGATCCCCAAGTCACTATCATTTGAGGCCTCACACTTTTCTTTCTGCTGTTATTTTACATTTCATTATCTTGGTGTTTTCAGATGAAAGTAGTCCTGCTCCAACAAATTACTGGAAGTGTTTTTCCTCTGTTGCAAACAGATTGTTTCCCTGCCCTTCCTCAGCATTCAGCAGCAGCAATACTCCTTTCATTAGGTGGACCAGGAGAGCTCTGCATCCTGCATAATGGTTTCCTCCTCTGATGCTGGGATTGATGTGATGGCAATTTCTGTGAGTTCTGTTACCTGTCCTAAGAGAAAATGCATACATGTGTGGGCGCACCCACACACTGCTTTTCACTGCCTGCTTTCAAGCTGATGTGGAAGCTGTAAGGAAAAAATGAATCTTATTTGCCAGTTAGGTCTACTAATTACAGGACTTTTTTTTTTTTTTTTTTTTTTTTTAAGAAAAAATTGTTTTCACTTACAGCCTTTGCAATCTGTTTTGAATTAGGAAGCACTCAGGATTAGAAAGTGTTTTCTCATTAGAACAAATGCCATAGATTTAAAAACCTCTTCATTTAAATTCCTCCTAATGTTCTTTGGCTTGAACAAGTGAGCTCTTAATGTCCATTTTAATTAAAGCATTTCAGTGGGATTCCAGCTGGGCACCTAATGACAGCAGGTCTCTGAGAAGTGGATGTGGTCCAACTAAGAAAGGGAACTCCGGGGTGGGAACTTCAGCAGAAGCTGTCCTTTTTAAGGAGAAGTGCTAAGGGAAGCGTAAATTAAGGTCTGCCTAGAAAAGTGATCCCACACTTAGAGTGGGTGCAAGTATCACGTAGTTTGTGAGGCGCTGCCAGGGGGTGCTGGGTTTTGCACTGGGGCAGACGTACATTGCCCTGAGCCACTCTTTGCTTCTGTCTCCTTGCTCTTGTACCAGTTTGCAAAGCGCCAGCACAGGCTCTCACAGTTAGTGGGATTGCTGGCCATAGGTTTTATCACCCTACCTCTGCTGTCAGGTTCCTCCCCTTTTATCCACTGCCCCCCAAATTTCTAATTTCTTGCTTTAAAGTGCTGGAAAATAAAGCCTCATCCAGCACATTCACATTCCTTTCCTAGAGCATGGAAAAGGCAGAGAGCAGCACGCTGATGGTCATTATTCTGCACCTCAATGCTCTTCTTTCCAGAACCTCAATGCTCTTCTTTCCCAGCTACTGCCCAGAGAACACCAGTGCCTCCCTTTCCTAGGGAGCAGCCTGGGGCAGCGCGGAGGGAAGGAGCCCATCACTGTCCTCTTCAGTGTGCAGCTGCCATCCCAGAGGGAGCCAGGGACAGAGAGGGACCAGGCAGCCACGGGCCAGCAGGCGGTGAGAGCATCATCTGGCCAGTGCTCCTCTGCAGGCAGCGTACGCAATGGAAGAGAAGCAAACTGCAAGGTCAGATTTGCACTGATGGAAATCAGACAGCTCCAGTAAAGTCAGAAGCTTCGTCTGGGTTCACAGCAGCATCGTGTCTGGCTTGCTCTCTCCTGTGTTGAGTGATGAATAAACCCGGAGACAGTTAATAATGAAAGACTATTAAGAAAAGATTTAGTCATTATTGTTCTTGTGCTTCTCTGCCCTGTCATTTGTCAGGCACTTGAACCAAACATGGGAAATGTCAGTCCCAGAAAGGCTGCTGATACCCATCCTGGTCACAGATTTATTGGTGCTTGTGTCCAGACGGCATCCAGGGGAGGAGGAGTGTGACCTGGGCAGGAGTTTGCTGTGTGCCACTGCTCCCTTCCCTCGGCACAACCCTTTAAACCAGTCACCTTCACTCATAAACAGTTACCAGTATCAGAGCTGAGCAGCATTTCTGGGCCAAAAAGCACCTTGTGTTATGTTTTTAAGAAGGAAATGTTCTCAGCTCAATTGTTTAACCTCCAAAGTCCAGGCAAAGAGATTAATTTTGAACGACCCTTGGAAGTAATATTCTTTATTTGCTCCCCACTCCCCACCATGTTAATTGTTTTCTTTCTTGTTAGAGAGAATCCTGTTCCTGCTCTCACGTTCACACCTTATGAGTTGGTGCATATCGTGGGTGAGGTGGAGCAAGTGTTTAAGAGCGTATCTTTGACAACAGTAAGAAAGCATAAAAATAAGCACAGGTTTTGTTTTCAGACCATCTTCAGCCACACGTAGTGTACAGTTCCCGGAAGGAAAAACACTTGGATATACACGGTGGGTACACGGGAACAAAAAATAATGCCAGTAATAATGTTGTATTGCGCAGGTGTTACTGCACTCGTGGCAGCAGCATTGTGCAGGACTGACCCAAAATGTTTGTCCCTTCCCCATGAGAGCAGCTGTGTGCGTACAGCAGGGCCACACAAGAGTCGTCTGCTTTTTGCGTTTGTGTTCGCTGAGTTTTCCTCTGTTAACACAAAGTTGGATGAGCCCTAGCTCCCCCCTTCCAACATCCCTTTATTGCTTTTAGAGTGACTTTGAGACGGGGTGGAAAAAGAAATCTGACAGAGGTAAGTTCCAAGGTCAGTGCTGCTCACCCGTCTCTGTCATCCCACTGAGCTCATAAATTGGTGTTAACGCCTCCTGGAAAAAAAAAAATAAAGAAAAAAGACATATAAAAATGGAACCTTGTTCACACTTGGAGGCATACTCGTCACTAGGGCAGACGCTGTGAAGCGTGACTACAGCAGGACTGTGAGTGTAGACAAAACCCAAAGCCCATTCAGTCCAGCTGTGATCCCCAGCCCCTGCAAGCATCCATCCCAGCACCAGCGCAAGCAGGAAAGAGCTGCCTTCTTAGGCAAAGTGTTTTCTTTTTAAACATCCTAAAGCACCTGTATGTTTTTGTTCCTCTTTTATTAGAAATCCTCTTTTGCAGACTGATAATTTTTGCTCGTTCTTCAGATAGCTGCTTACAACAGGGCTTCACGGTGTGGAAAGTACAAATAACTTAGGACCTTTTGAGATGCACCCCTAGCTCCCTCAACAATTCTTTTAGTGGGATTCATAAAATCTATTACTGTTTCTGCAGATTGGCCACAGTGTGACTTTGGAGATTATTTTTTTTCTGTGTTGACACTGTTGCTTCATTGTTATTCTTTCTGTACTGGTGGAACAAAATGAAAAATTCATTAAAAACAGAGAAAAAAAAGGAAGGAAAGGAAAGCACTGGCATTTCTCTATCCCCCAGCACAAGAATCAAATGTAGGAGATTGAAATCAGGGCTATGGGAAGAAAGGGGTGAGAGGGTTAAACGTCTGAAAGGTTCATAGCCACACACTCAGTGTCCTGGGCAAGCAGTCTGTGCTGATAAACAGGAACAGTCACCTCCTTTCCAGGGTACCACTGTCCAACTAGGAGCTGAAGAAGGGTCTCACAGGAGGACTTGCTTCCTTCAGGGGCTTTCAGCAGGCAGTGACCCCTTAGAGGAGCTCCAGCAGCCATGCAGCTCGTAGCAGATCCACAGCTCTGCAGCTCAGATGTCCCCCATCCACCCTTCCAGGCCACGCGGGGAGCAGACGTACGAGGAGCATCATCTGCTGTTCCTTATGGACCCCATCCATGCCACGGGTGCCATTCACCTTGGGGCCAGCGATGATTTTGACACGGTCTCCCACAGCATCCTGGCATCCAAGCTGGGGCTGGATGGGGGGCTTTGTACAGCACTGAAAAATGAGCTGGGTGGTTGGGCTCCAAAGGGGTCAGGGTGGGTTGTGCCCTACCTGGAGGCCAGTTACAAGGAACATTTCTCAGCAGTCTTTCCAGGGACATGTCCTAACAGCCCTAGCGATAACCTAAGGAGGAGATAAAATGAAACCACAGGGTTGCAGGGAATACCAAAAAGAAGTGTGCAGGCGCTTGAGAGCGTGGCTGCCACTGAGCAAGGTGTGTGTGGGCTGGAGGAACGGGGATCTCCTCGGCACGTACCAGCCACGTCTGGCACAGCTCGCACCACAAGGACCCACCGGGGCGTGAGACATGGCGCTAAACTGGAGTCAGTCCAGAGACCCCCCAGGAGAGACCTCCAGGGTCCCTTCCAACCTGAACTCTCATGGGGCTCTGTGGATCCTCGATCCTCTTCCCAACTCTGCTGCGGGTTTGCTTACAGTGCCGTGGCTTTTTTTTTTTTTTTTTTTTTCTCCTCATGAGAGGCCTCAATTTCTGTAATTACCCCTACGTCACTCTTCCACCCCATGACAGGGACAGCCCCCCAAACAAGGACCTAAATCTTTTTAAAAAATGAAAATGACAATCCAAAACATTTCCCAGGATCTTTGCTTAGGAACGTCACAGGGGAAGAATAATTCTTTTTGTGATCAAGAGACTTAACTTCAAAAGCATCCAACCTGCAGCTCTCCGTGGGACACCTTTCTGCAGGGTTATTAATAAGAAATAATTGCTTTAAGTGCAGGAAAGTATGCGTACTTTCCATTCTCTTCCAGAACCCCTGCATCATTTGTCCTTAATAAATAATGAAAGATGTTTTAGTATTGCTTCCCCCCCCCCCCCCCCACCTTAGGCTTAGAAGTGATTGTTCAGCAATAGTAAATAGGACTTCAAAGAAAATTGGGTAAAGTTGGTTTGGATGCAAACTTAACTCTGAACTAATATGAATAGCACCAGCTTTTGCAGAAGCTTAAAGATGTTACGGGGGCTTTTGTGGGTGGTGAGTTTTGGTCAGAAAGCTGAATGCCCCGACACCGGATGGTCGTGATGCTCCCAAGAGAATTCTCCTCATGGAGGGCTCTCCTGAAGCACCCGGTCTTCAGGGGAACCTTCTGAGCACGTCGTCACTGCCATGCAGGCCGTGGGCTGGTGTCTTCCGTAGGACTGGTCTTGTAGAATCACCGAATGTCAGGGACTGGAAGGGGCCTTGGAAGATCCTCGAGTCCCATCCCCCTGCCGGGGCAGGAACACCCAGATCGGGTCACACAGGAAAACGTCCACGCGTCCAGAGGAGGCTCCACAACCCCCTGGGCTGCCTGTCCCAGTGCTCCGCCACCCTGAAGAAGTTTCTTCTCACACTGAGGTGGAAGCGACCATTTAAACACCCTCAGGGCACGGCAGGAGGCTGTGGCGAGGCGGTGCCAGCCTCATTTCCCAGGTGACAGGGACAGGCCAGGGACGGGCTGCCCGGGGGGGTGGCGCTGCAGTCCCCGTCCCCGGGGGCGTCTGAGGCGGGGATGTGGTGCTTGGGGACACAACTTGGTGGCGGCCCGGGGTCAGCGGCCCCGGTGACTGCTCCCGGGGGCCCCCGCCCCGCTCTAACGGCCGGGGCCCGGCGGGGCTCGGGGCCGCGCGGCTGACGGGGGAGCCACCGCCCCTCAGCCCCGCCTCCCCTCAGAGCCGCTCACGCCCCCTCCCGCCGGACTCTTCCATCACTCCGGCTGCGGGGGGGGAAGAGCGGGAGAGCGGAGGTGGCGGCGCGGGGCGAGGGCCGCTTTCCCTCGGCCGTGTCCCAGAGGCGTGGCTGAACACAGCTCAGAGCAGCGCCGTGGTGGCGGAGCGGGGCGAGGCGGGGCGGGACGTGCAGCAGAGGCTGGCGTTGCTCAGAGCCCCCCCCCGCCGCGCCGCTGTGGTACGGTCGGCGGGAGGGGCGGGACGGAGGAGGAAGGGGGCGTGGTTTGGCCAAAGAGGGCGTGGCCTTTTGGAAGGGGCGGGGCTTCGCCGCCCGCGGGTGCTGCGGGGCGCGGCGTGCCCGGGAGCGGCCGGAGCCGGCGTGGCGCTGCGCGTGAGTCGGGCTCCCGGTGGGCTTCGCTTTTTTTCTCCCCTCCTTTACACCTCCTTCCGCGTTAATTCCACTTGGTTTGTGGTAGTTTTTTTTTACTCTCTTATTTGTTTTTTTTTCCCTTAATCCTGCGTTTAACGGGAATCGCCGGGAGGCGCGGCGGGAGGGAGCGGGGCGCTGGCGGGGCTCGGCCCGGGCTCCGAGCCCCCCGGTGCCCCGGGGCGAAGCAGCGGAAGAAGGGAGGGAGGCAGGCAGGCAGGCAGGCAGGGAACCTCCCGGGGCCGGCGCCTCCTGCTCCCGTCCGGAGGCGGCCTCGGGGGCGGCTCCGTGCCAGGAGCGGGTCCCCGGTGCTCGCAGAGCCCCTGCTCCGGGCTGCTCGCTGGGGTCCTGCAGAGAGGGGCCGAGCCCCGGCAGAGGGCGGGCTGCGTGGGGCGAGCCGCGGGACCGATCCTGCCCAAAAACCGGCCCCGAGCGCGTCCCGGCAGAGCCGCCGCGCCCGTCCCGAGCGCTCCCGGGGGAGCCGCGGAGCGCCCCGGGTTTGCCGTGCCCGCCCGCGGCCTCGGGGGAAAATCCTGGGGATGCTGCGGCAGGGACCGCCGAGCTGTCTGCGTGCTGGGAGGACGGTGCTGTGCCTGGGGAGGGCTGCGGGTGTTTCTTCCGGGCTCCCTTCCCGCTGAGTTGCCGTCCTGCGCGGGGTGCGGGAGGGACACGGCGGCGGTTCCGCCGGAGTTACTGGGACAAGGAGGGCTGGGGGAGAAGCGAGGGGTTAAACCTCGGCTCCAGGTATGACTCCGTCAGGTCGTGGGCTGAGGTTTGTGATGGAGAAGTTAAAAATGCCCGGAAAACGCGCTAGGAGGAAACAGACTGAACAGAGGTAACTTCAGAATAAACGGCTAGCAGGGGTTGCTTGGAAATTCAGGAACCCGCTGGTGAACAGGGAGGGAGGGAGGAATCATTCCGATCAATAACGAGTTTTTTTTATATAACTGTAGAGTCTTTTATTATATCACATAAAGCACACGTTTAGGTTTATTTTTTATACCTGTGTTTGTATCCGAGGCTAAACCTGCAGAGTTCCTGCTGATGTGGGTAATCAGCATGAACTCTGATCTGAATCAAGCTGAACAGCAAAGAGGCTCTTAGGAGAATCTGAAACCCAGGAGGCATTTTTCAGACCTGAGTTATGTCACTTTTTTTAGAGGTGCCTCAGGCAATTGCATTTTAAGAAGACAAAGCTTTTGTTTTCCAGCTGGCCTAGAAAAATGTCAAGGATGAATCCAAAGCAGAGGCTTTCAGAAGTTGTCATTTGTGTTTAAGTTGATTGTGCTGTTGTGCACAGGAACGCTGCTGCCTTCCCCGCAGCAGTGTGAACAGGGTCTATTTTTATTTTTGCTACCAGTCCCCGTCTACCTGTTTCAGCTCAATTCAAGTGAGTAATGTTCTTTAGTGCTTCTCCTCTGTGAGTGTGGATTTAATTAGCAGGTCAGGTGTCTGCAGCTGCATCTCGGTTATAAAATTAATTGTATGTACTTTACAAAAGGCAGAGTGGACGTGACACCAGGGCAGAGATTGACACAAAAGCCCTGTTCTGGGGAATTAACACCTGCATGCAAGTCTCCAATTTTACATCTGAAATACTGGAATTTTTCAAGGCAAAGGCTCGTAACAATGAGCAAAGACTGCTTTCCTCTGCACATCCTAGGAAATCCACGGTTTGCATAGAAGCGAGAAGTATGCATGCTAATAGGAGGTTTTAAGCTTTTCTTGTGGCTAGTGGTGTTCCTTGCAGCTGAAAGCAATCGCAGTTGGCATCCCACGGGCACTGGGTTGTGGGCAAACAGCAGGAGCTACGCAGAGGGTACCACGGAGGATGCCCCAGCCTGGATGTGGGAAAGCATATTGCCTGCAATCTGTGGTTCTGTAAGCTCTCAGCGAGGTTCCTCTTGTTTAAGAAGCACTGGCAGTATTGATGATGACTGATTTTTCTCAAATGAAATGAGAACAGGTTTTGTCTTCAGGAAACCTCACAACCTTAGGGAAGCAGCATTTACCCTGTCAACGTGGTCCAAAGCTGTATCGCTGGAGGAGACACTGTGGGAATTAACCTCACCCGCCGACTTGTGTTGCCCTGCCTTGCTTTGTTCTGGATCTCCAGGGAAAGGCTATACGGGCAGCGTGAGTCATCTTTTGGCTCTCGTGTGGCACTGTTCAACACAAACAGTCCTGTTTGCTCCCCTCACTGAGGGTGCTCGTATCTTCCTGCGTGGGAGGGCCCGGGCTGGGCGCACCAGCTCTGCTGGAGAGGCGGCTGCTGCTTCCATGGGAGAGGGTGGGTCCTGCTCTTGCAGCACCTAACAGGAATATATATTTTTAAAACAAACCTTTGCAATATGTAGAAAGCCACGCATGAGGCAGGGCTCGGCCTTGGCTTTGTGGGGCAGGTTCCCCCACTGATTTTGGGGGGCCTGTGCCAAAGGGCAGGATGCCAGGCTCCAGCAGCGTTCCCATGTCTGCAGCTTCCTTCACTTAACGCATCCGTTTGCAGGCTCTACCAGTCGTGTTGCACAACAGTCTTTTTTTTGTTGTTGTTCTGAAAAGTCAGTTTTTAAAATAGAAACACAGTGCCAGTTTGGTTTTAGAGAAGAGGAATGAGGTGAATGGCATGGGTGCCTCCGGGCTGCGTCCGCATGAATGCCGCGGTTCCCAGGTGAAGCCTGCGGCATCGGCTGCCCTGCGGTGGGGTGGCACGGAGCAGTGGGAGGTGGGACGGGGTTGATCTGCCGCTTCTGCAAGCAGATTGTATTTTGACAAATGTGGCTGTGGTAGGAAAGAATATGAACTTGTCTCCCGGCTGCTGCAGGCTGGGGGACGGACAGACCGGCTGGAGCCGAGCGTCCCCTGCGGTGTCCTCCGGGGGAGGACGGTCCTCCGCGCGAGGCCTGCCTTCTGGTGGCAGCAGGGTGTGGAAATAAGGGTGGCAGTTCTGCCAAAAAAAAAAGATATATTATGTGGAAATGAGGGCAGTGGCCATTTGCTCTGGAAGCTGGGAGTAGATCAGCCGTGTAATCGGTACTGGTGAGCGGATTCCTGAGCTGGGGACCAGACTGGAGTGGACACAAGGTAGGGGTGGGAAGCTGGTGCTCCTCACCTGGGCTCCCAGTGCCTTTACAGGACTGCTTAAACCTCGTGCTTTTTTCCTGCCTTTAGCAAACTCTTCTGGAAAGCTGCTCTAGGAGCGTTTGTGAGGGGGAAAATGCTGCGTCTGCCGGCTGCCCGGTGCGGGTGCCGTGGCTCATAGGCAAGGGCTCTGTTTGACCACGGCTTGTGGACGAAGCCGAGTGCCTTGGAGAAGCGAGGGCTGTCTGGTGCCAGTATTTGGTCCTTGGCTGCGTGGCAGCAAGCATCAGGGAGAGCGCGCTGCAGGTGTTGGGTGCCAGGCACGCGGCAGCTTCCCCGGGGAGCTCATTTCAGTGGGGCAGTGAAGCTTTTGCCTTGTGCACATCCCGGCTGCATCAGGGATGGGGTGGAAGGTCCGGCGTGTTCTTGCCACCTCCCCACACCCTTGCAGGGAGTTTCCATGCAGGCACAGGAGCTCTCACTGCAGATTACATCACAAGAGGAGTGAGACTGTGGAGCTGGTTTGGAAACATCTGTGCCCATAAAACTCCTGGAGAAGCTCTGGTGCAGCTCATCTCATGCAGCCAGGGTGCGTTTTACCTCCAGTAGTTATCTCGGCACCCATGGGGCACAGGCTGGTGAGGAGAAGCTTCTGAAGGTGAAGTCTGCTGAAGGATGCCCCGTGAAGCTAATACGGGAGAACAGCTTCACAGGCACACGGGGAATGGCTGTTGCAATGGATGTGCATCAAGAGTAGGCGCTGCACTTTTTTGGCTCGTAATTAGGAGCAGAGTGCTTGCCTGCAGATGGGCTCCCCAGCCGTTTTACTGCGGTATAAACGGCGTGTTCAGGGAGGGCACGCTAATAAGCCGGGGTTTGCTGCTACCTCCTGTGAGCAGAACCACACCTTGTGGCAGGAGAGGGATAGGAAGGGCTTAGATGATTTTAATTAAAGTTATTGTGAGGAAGAAATTAAACATGGTCTCTTGCCCTGCTTGTATGACGAGCGGAGAGGGCTCAGCCTCCCTGCACCAAGCTATTAGCTGCCTTCTGTTTGCATAGGAAAAAAAGCAATTTCTTTTTCAGCTTTTAGCCCTGCTCCTGGGCCCTGTTTGCTTGTTTGTTTTTGGCAGCTCATCACTTTGAAGATGGACGTGAACGCTGTTCACCCCAGATAGTCCTTCATCTTTGTTTGTTGGCAAACATTACAAAACCTGTCTTAAATTACCTCTTCTGTCAGAATGAGCAGGCTGCGTGCGTACCCCCGGCGAACAAAGTGCTTTCAGCCCAAGTATAAGCCAGGCAGTGCTGCTGCTCCGCGCGCTGCTCCAGCCTCTCCTGGATTCCCCTTCCAGCACAGCCTCTGAACCTGTACGACTGAGGGGGAAAGCAGGAGGCCACAGCACTTCTTCATCTCACAGCAAAACCCACCGGTGCTCCAGCTGGTGAGCTGGGTCCCACGCCCGCATCCTTTGCTCCCCGCTTGTGGCAGTGATGGGGCTTGTCTCGCCACAGCAAGGTGCTTGTTCTGTATAAAACAGAAGATGCTAGAGGGGGCTAATTCAGGGTGGAAAAGCCCAGATGCTGCAGTCGAACAGAAACAAGATGTAAAAAATCAATCCGTAGCATGCTTCTGGTGGCTACTTTGTGCTCGCAGGTTTTTTTATTTTATTATTTTCATGTAGCATTTCACACCCGACCTCTTTCCTGAGCTCAGCTGGAGGGAGTGCGTTGCTGACTTGCCATGCAGGTGCATGCTCATCCTTGTTCCCATCCCGTGTCTCAAAATGACAGCGAGAGGAGCTTCTGGACAGCTCGGAGCAGAGGGGTGGGTTTGACAGCCTGAGCAGCCGAGGCGGGCAGCTTGTGAAGTGGTGTTTCAGGCTTCCCTCTGCATTCATTGCTTTTATTATCATTTCAGTTTGCAGATGTCGTATCGCTCTCCAATTTTTTGTGCTTCTTGCTGATGATATGTGTCTGTTCAAGTACTGATTTGCAAGAGGGAAAAACACTGTGCTCATGACCTCAGAATTGATAGATTTTAGCCTTATGCGTAGCGTAAACATCTATTTCTTGTAGCTTATTGTGAGGGAGCGGTGCACGGGATTGTGGCTTTGCAAGTCGGAGGCTCTGGCCCGTTGAGGAGTGCGGGTGATTTATAGCTTGCCCCAAGTCTTCACAGCTGGGTTGCTGATCTTTGGCACGTGTAGGGAGTACACAGTGTGTGATTACTCAGAGCCTTTTCTCCAGAAGCCCCAAAAAAGGGGATGGGATAAGCTTTGAGTCCTACCAAGCTGCTCAGGTTGGGAACTTGTTGTGTCTTGGGATGAAATGCAGCAGCCCGTGCAACGTGTGATAAATACAGATCTGCTTTTTATTTTTCATGTGAGAGAAGGGCGGTATTGCCAAGTGTGTCTGTGACCTGGGACAACGATGGGAACATGCCATGATGGAACCCAGAAAGAACCCCGTGTGGTTCTTTTCCCTTCATGGGGGGGAACTGAGCAGATACCAGCAGTCTAGAGGCCTTATGTAGGTGTCCTTCCACACAGTACAACAGCGCCTGAAGATCTGTGCCTACAGCCCATGAGAAGCAGCCATGGCTCCAGAAGTTTGTGCCCTAAACACATCCGGGCAGGGGGGCACGTACGTGGACGGACCGTGGCGGTGGCAGGGCTGGCAGCAGCTCCAGGCCCCTTGGTTCAGCCACTTGGGGTCTGTCAGGCCCTCTCCCAGCCCTCCTTCCGCATCCCTGCCACCAGAACCTGACTTGGGGGGGCGGTGGGGGCCTTCTGCCTGCCCTAGCCCAGGCTCCCAGGCCTCCCGGTGGCTTTGCCCTGCCTGGGGCTGGCACCCTGCAGGGGGGACGGGAGCCTCAGCAATGCTTGGCGTGTGACATTTCGCTTGGCCCAGGAGCGTGCGGTCACTTCTGCGAGCCTTAGCGGTGGCTGGCAAGGAGGTGACCTCTGCTATAAGCCGTCTCGGAGTAGGAATGTGGCAGCTCTGTCTGGGCGGCTTTAATTTTGTTTCGTGCTGCGGCATCTGCTTATCTACTTCTTACCTCAAGATTAAACGGGTACAGAAACAGATGCCTAACGCAGTGAGTCTTCCGATGGGTCGTCCAGGGGCTACCTCGGGGCCGGGCACGGCGCTTGGTGGGGGACGTCCTCGTGCAGGGGCAGGGACGGGAATGCCAGAACAGAAACCTGGGCTCTGTGCGGTGCTTGGTGGCCGAAGGGGTTTTTTGAAGTGGTCTTGAGCGCCGCTGGGGGTGCGCAGCGCTCCCCGCAGCTGGCTTGCTCGTTGGTGCTTCCAGTCTCGGTACAACAATTACCTTGATCTTGAACAATACCGGCTGAAGAGTATTAAGAGGGACGTGGTGGTACCGAGCTCCAGCTGGTAACCTGGCAAAGCCTCTCTGCGCAGCCACCTCTTGTCTTCACGTGCGTTTCCAGGCCAAGCAGGTGGCGCTTCGTTTTTTTCACGTAAAAACCCAGGGAGTGCTGTCTGTGCGTGTCTACTCGCATCCGTGCGCTCTATGTAGGTCAGATGTGCGTTGGCTGCTTTGCGAAGACCGAACCTGACAGCGCGTCCTTCCTGCGGCTGGGGGGAGCGCTGCGCTGCCGTGCCGGCCGCGGCGGGGCTGTTCTCCAGGGCAGAGCCCCGGCGGGGCCGCGGGCGCAGTGCGTGCTCCCCGGCACGTGCTGCGGGTTTGGGACAGAGCCTGGCTGCTGAAAGATTAATGCAAGCTGTGCATCGAGGGGTGACGGAGCGTCGTATCAGATTAGCCTTACGGTTCAAAATACTAAGTGCTTCTATGCTGCGTGTTTAGCAGATGCCTCTTGCTATGCTCTGAATAAAGAGCCTGTCTCCCGACCTCTGACGCCTGTGTTTCTACAGCAGGAGTTATTAAAACACAAATCACTCTCCTTCCTCCTCCCTCTCTCCCCAGCCAATCTCGTTCTGGTATTTCTTGACCTTTTCTCACTCAGGCTGTGTTGGTGGAGGATAAAGCGAGTTGAAAACAAGCAGCTTTCCTAACAGAAGCATGTGAGGAACCCAGTCTAGTACCCTTTAAAACGGCTGAGTCTCCTTTTTGCTTCGATGGGCACGGGTCAGAGACAGATGTGTGTGGCCCCATGGAAGATGCTGTCCTAGGGTTAAATCAGCGGGCATCAAAGCTATGGCTGCTGCTGACCTCCCAGCAGTTGTTTTTTGTGTGGTTGGCAATTTTTGTCTTGAAGGCATGTGAGGATGCAAGAACTGTTTCTCACGGAAGGAAACTCCTCGCTTTGTGGAAGGAGAACCTGGAGGTGTGACCCCACGGGACTCCAGGCATCCGTTAAAAACAGATACGTAGGGGACCTAGTGCTTATCTTACAGCTGAAGGGGGAGCTCTGGAGTTCCCTCTCTCTGGGAGCCTTCATGTGGAGACCCTGCTCCCTGAATTACGTTTCCCAGATGAGATGAGCCTGTGAGCAATCACAATTGAAATAGTAGCAGACAAGGATCAGAGTAGATGAAGGTGGATATAGGAATGTCCTTGCGCCATCCAGTGCAGTGTGGGAGATATTTCTAGTGTTAAAGCTGATCTGCTTGCTCTACAATACTATCAAGAAACACTTGAAATGGAAGAAGGGCTGCACCTGTCGTTCCTTCCTTCAGCAGATGACAAGTGCCTACAGGCACTGCAGGCTCCCGAGTCTCAGAACTGAACGTGAAGTTCTGCGCTCGGAAGCAGCTGGATGAGCAGCCAGCACGTGGGGGCCTCTCAGCAGCGAGCAGGTCCTTGCGACTGAACAGTAACTATCAGGAGGTGGTGAGCCCTCGGCAGGCTTGGCTGTCAAGCCATGGATTGAGGAGTATTGGTCTCAGAGGCTGGGTAGGGGTTGTACCAGGCCAGCTTGAGAGATGAGCTCTGGAATACGTGGAATTGTTGGAAGTTGCTTGGAAAAGAGTGATGGAGCATTTAAAGGGAAACGGGAGCAAAACCCCTGAATGTCCTGTGCAGGAATTCTGGCTGGAATCCTGTTCTCGGTGTGTAAGTATGTGAGCTGAGCGTGTGGAGATGTCTCGGGACTGACGTCTCTGCTGGAGAGACCGCTTTGCTAAGTGCTCCCTTGCTGTGCTCAGCTGGCAATCAAGGGGTGAGATGTATCCTACAACTGCTCTTTCCCTTCATCCTAAATAATACGAACCCTGCGTTGTTGTGGAAGCTCCTGAGTGCAGCCAATTTTTGCTTAAGTCCCTGCTGACTAACAGGAACTAAGAGGAAACTAATGAAATCCCTATTGTCACTACATATTTTTTTGACCTTTAAAAGGAAAATGCGCTGGTGAGTCAGGAGACCCTCTGGGAAATCTGTTCAATTTGTCTCGGGCAGAAGGTGAACTGAGATGCAATGGTGACAGTTCCAGTTTAAAAATAAAGGCAGAGATCAGAGCCGTGCAGAAATCTTGCCATGCTGTTGTCTCTGGTTTATGCATGAGCACAGAAGTGGAGTCCCCAGAGCTGTCAGGTGTCTCTCAGCTATTCTGGTTACAAAGCAAAGAGAGATGCTGAAGTGTTTTGCAATTTTCACCTGACTTGGTTCTAAACACAGGGTGTAAAATCCTTGTTTTCTGAGTGTAAGAAAGAGAGTAAAGAAGGCTGTTTCCTGCTCTGCATCTACAAAAGAAATGAAATGGTGGTTTTGGCTGAAACCACTGAACTTGAACAGTTTTGTGGCAATAAATGCCATTTGAGAGTGGATGAAGCTTGCCCATGAAGGGGGGTGACCCTGGCTGTGCCTTCCAGCAGCTCAAAAAAGTCTTTATTATTTTTATGTAAATTCAGAGTTAGATTGGAGGGGGTACGACCGAGTTCTGATGCTGCTAATAGCCCCGGAGTTTGGAGGAGAGCAGATTTTGTTCGTGTTGCTCGTTCATCAGGACTTCTAGTCGTGGGTGAGTGAGCGTTGCTTTGCCTACAGATCTTGAGACTGTTTTTCCCTAACAAAGACTTCTGGCTTGGAGGTCTCAACTGCTAAAAGTGCTGAAGTGTTGGGAAATGTGGCTTTTGGTGTAGCAACGCTTCCAAGAAATCTGTCCCTTGCTCCTGTCACGCTCACAGCTGCTCGGGGCAGGCAGGCGACATCAGGCGTGCTTGTAGCCGCTGTGTTGGTTGGGCTTCAGGCCCGTTCGTGCTCTCCCTCCTTATAATTAAAATGAAATTGCAGTTCTGGGCTGGTACAGGAGCCTCCCTGCCAACCAAGCGTGACACCTCATGTAGGGGGCAAGGACCACCAAGGTCCTGGGGTGTCGCAGGTCTGCAGAGCTCTGCTCCTGCTCCCAGGGCTGACGGGTGCCACCAGCCTCACAGCGTGCCCCCGGCTGCTGTGCAAGGACTTGGTAAACCCCCTGCAGTTATTTTCTGTCCGGTCTCTCCCTGCTTGAAGCAGCTGGGGCAGCGTGAGACCCTTGGCTGGTTGCACAGGGATGGGTGGGAAATGCCCTGCCCTAGGGGCCGCGTGTCCCGTTCCCTGCCCGGCCGTGCAGCCTTACCAAACCCGGCTTCCTGGTGGGAGCCGAATGCATCCTGCTGCCGAGGTGGGAGAGAGCCAGACCTGTCCCGGTCGGTCCGGGAGGTGCTTGTGTGTTTCCAGTGCTTCAGTGAGCTTGTCCCTGGTGTCCCGTGGCACTGGGTGTGCTGGGCCAGAGGGTCCAGCCCGTCCGGCTGCGTCTCTCCCTGGTGCTACGCCGCTCCGCAGCCAGGGCCGCGCTTTGATTTGGCTCTGAACATGTGGATTGCTTTGACCTAAATCATATGAATGCTATTAGAGCTGGAAATCCTGTGTTCCCTGCTGGCTCCAGTTCATTAAAATAACAAATTCATAAACAATAACTCTTCAAAGCAGTGTGCCAGAGACACTGCAGTGCTGGATCATGTATAAAACATGACCCTGCAGAAACCAGCCTGTTCCTCCGTGGGCAACTTGTAGTTCTGACCACCCTTGAAATAATGTTTAAAGCAAGGTACCTCCTGCTCCTTTAGCATAGCCTGAGACTTCATAAGAATACGATGCTGGATGCAGTCTGTGGGATTTTATTTGTCCCTTGGAACAGGAATTATACCCTTACAGATGTCAGCAGTGTCTCCTATACTGTGCGATTTAGCTAAAAATTAGCATGAGTTATTTGGTTTAAAGGTATTAAAATATGCCAGACCAAGCAATTGAGCAAAACTTTACTTTCATCTGCGCTGCAGTGTACCCCAGCTCGCCGGTGGTGGTGGTTGTGTGTGCATCCACATCCAGGTTCCCCCCTGGGAAAGGTTTCTGGAGGTGAGAAAAGCGGCTTCTCCTGTCTCGTACAGGTGGGGGAATGAAATGGTGTCACCAGGCCGTGTCGGTCATGGTGGGGCTGAGCTGGGGGCACCCCAGTGTCAGCTCAGGGGCTTCTCACGCTCCCCTGTGCCCCGTCCTTGGAGGAAAACATGAGCTGTGATTTCAGGAGCGATGGGAATCTCCACCTGGGAACAGCATCTCGCCTTCCTGCAGGCCAGCTGGCAGGACTGGGTCCTTATGGAGTTTGCAAAACAGGAGCTCAGAGCCTCAGAACTTCAGCCAGAACCCTGCACATCTGTGCTGTCCCCTCACAATTGCACCATTCCCCCTGGGGGGAATTTTATACGTGTGGAGGTAATAATTGTGCATAACCTACTCAGAAGTTGAGTCAAACAACATTTCCACTTCACATACTCCCAGTGTAAAAATACCTTTCATTAACCTCTTCTTCTCAGTAGAGACCTCTTACATGCTTTTTTCTACCCTTTTATGTTCCAAGACAACAAATTCCCCCTAAATAACAAGTGCTCTCGTTGACTACTAATTCTGAGTGTTGCACTTTTCTCCTCTACCTGCCTTTTGCTGCCTGAACTCCTCCAGGGATCTTTTTTTCTACAATTTATTCAAGATACATGCAAGATTTATTCTTGCAGCCATTTCAGCAGGATGGCCAGCAACAGACTGAGGTAAAAACCCTCGGCGCTTCACATCGCTTGACCTCAAGAGCCCCAGGTGTCAAATCCCAGCAAGAAACCCTGCTGAATCTCTGGGAGGGTGCTGGGCGCTGCTGACCCCGTGCCACGCGCGTGCATTTGGAGAGACCTGCGTGGCGCTTCCAGGTCTCTGCTGTGCAGGTGCACGCTGTGTTTTCTGAAATGCAGTGCTGCACTTCTGCGTAGGATCAAATCAAGGGGGGGATTAGATTAAAAGAAAAATGCTAGCCTGTTTTAGGCCCCAAAAGCCAATGCTAGGTGCCTTTCTTTGCAATCCTGAGGCTCCTTACAGCTCCTCTGTTCTGAGTGCGCTTTATCTGTTATTTTGATGTCTCTGTGAGCAGCTGTAATGTAGGTGACGGCAGTGATCTTGGAAAGACAGCATGGGAAAATGTGGCAGATAGGAAGAAGTTTGGGGAGCTCTGGGGTATCGGGGAAGGATGCGTTACCGGCTGCGCTCTCTGTAGGAGCAGCGTGTGTCAGTGCTTCCGTGCGAGGTGTCTCCGTGCCATAAGGGCCCCTCACAGCCCTGCTTCCCGTTCAGTCTGGCTGCCTGCTGTCCGGGAGCGAGCTGACGGCTTCGCCGGCACTCTCCCACGTCGTGCAGGGGGAACTGGAGCCTGGCGGCTGAATTTCCCAGTTGAGCTGGTGAGCAAGCCCCCCCCTCCAGCGCTGGCACTGCAAGGTGGCTTTTATGACTCCAGCGTTCTGTTCCGATTCATGGCATTGCTTGTGTGGGTATAATAAATGACTTGAGTGTCTAAAATGCCGTAGGCCTGATGTTAAGCTTTTTCTACTGTCTTTGCATGGATCTTTGGCAGTGCAGGAGCTGCGTATGAGAAAGTGAGCATAGCTTGGCATTAGTAACACCGTGCTCCGGTCTGGACAATGAGCAGAAGTAGCATGGGTCAGGGTGGATATGGATAGCTGGAGAACACGTTGGCTTTGATCCAGCCTCATCCACTAATTACTCCCTCTCGAGTAGCAGGGTTGACCTCGTTCCCAGAAAGGCAGATGAGATGCCAAACAGAGGTGGCTCTGTGTGACAGTTGTATGGGTGTCACTTTGTTCCCTTCTTAAAGAACACGCCAGTGAGCAGCCTGATGTTCATCCTAGCCCACTCCTTAGCCAAAGGAATTGGGTGCCTGAGATGTGTCTTGCACAGATATGGGGGTTATTTAGGATGTAGGACTTGGATTTCCTGACCTGTGCCATAGCTTCAGGATTAGGATCCTGTCTCACGGGGATTAGCACAGAAATGGCAGAGGGAGGCGTTTCTGTTTGTTGAAGATACCCACGCTTGTTGGCTTTCTCCCTAGAACTGACCAATCTGACTTCAAAGTTTGCTGAATTCTTGGTCTTCGTGGTGGCAGTCCATTCTGCTCTGGAAGAATGGTCTCCAGGCCAAATTTCTCATTTATCTCTATCCATTACGTGCTGGAGCGTGTAACTGGCTGTGCGAGCCCCGTTGGTGTTCCAAGGGAAATCTTAGCTGTCTCCATCTCTCACTGTCTGCATTGTGGACAGGCCGTGATAATCTGCCCTGCTATTTCACTTGCTCGTGGCATGTGTCAGATGTTGGGCAGACTGGGAGGCCCAGTGCTCATCCTCAAAGGGCTGCGGCCGCCTCCTGCGGACCGGGCTTCCAGGCAAGCCAAAATCCAGCTGATCTCAGGCTGCCTACGGAGGCAGCATTGATACGGGGAGCCAGGTAGAACACACAAAAAGAGCTATTTCCTTTCATCAAGAATGTTTTATTCACTGTGTAACTTTTTTTCATCCCCAAACACTTTTACAGCTGACAAGCCAGATTTAGCTTTCTGATACTCCGTATGAATTGGGTGTTATTCTTCTGATTTCGCTAGAGCTGCTTTGATTTCACGATAAAGTAATAGAAGAATGGAGCTCTATGATAAATAGTGCCCTGGTGGAGCCAGAGCAGCTGCCAGTAGTCCTGGGCCACACTGCTCAAAAGACATCATCTGACCTCCAAAGTCAGCCTCGGTATTATATTATTCATGCAGAAATGGACAGCTCCTCTTCTTTGTCCTCTGGATGTGTTTCCAGAAGTCTCCTGTGTGCATGACAGACCTCGTATTTCAGGGGTGGGATAGCTGGGGTGGTCCGTGTGCTCCAAGTTGATGTCAAACCAGCTTTGTCAGGTCACTGAATGGTGAGAGGTTGATCTCAGCTCAGTGATGGCCAAAGTGTGCTCCCAGAGCTGGTCGGGCAGGGTGGATGTCCCAGCCCGGGAAGCAGGGCTGCAGGAAGGCTCTTCCACAGGGCTGGTGCAGCACGGCTCTAGCAGGATGTGCACTTATGTGCTGCTGCAGGAGCTTTGGCCATCGTTACAACGCTGCTTGGTCTCCACTCCGATGGGCTCATCAAGCGTGATATTATCCCAGCCAAGGATGTGGCACTTCCCAGGCCTTTATTTCACGGCATTTCGTTAATTGCTTAATTCTTTGTTTTGAATGCACGCTGGAAGTGTGTCAATCTGTCTGATTGGAAGCGACAGAAACCTTTGGAAAGTCTCACTAGTTTCCTGGTTCTTGGATGTGATTCTCGCTGTGTATGGCAAATGTGAGCCTGTTCTGCCAGGCAGTGCAGGCTGGCCCAGAGCCCTCAAGCAGGCATTCCCCTCTTGTGAGCCTCTCCCCCCAGAATCTATGGAAAAGGCAGAAGGAGCTGATGGGGTTGAAATGTCCTGTGCTTTCCAGGTGCCTCCTCTTCCCCCTTGGGGTCTTTTTCCATAGTAAAGAGAGTTTGCCCCTAAAGCCAGCAGCTCTCTGATGAGCAGAATCTCTGGAATGTGAAATTCAAGAATTCAATCCATCCGTGTCTGCAGAAGCTCCTGCCTTCCATCCAGGCCAGCTCTGGTCGCAGCAGTGTCAGTTATCGTCTTCCTAAGGTGTAATGAAGAAAACCCTACGCTATTTTTGCAACTACAATTAATAAAGGGAGAATACTTGATTGCTTTTTTCAGTACAACATCCAGTAGCATCTCTAGGGAGGAAAGAAGTTACTGAAACTTCATTTCCTTGCATGTCTTTGTTATGTGGCTAATAATTATTTTTAAACTGCCCATGATGTTGTGAGTTGGCTTGTTGTAGGTTTTTTTTATACTTGTCAAAATGTCAATTGTAATGAAAGACTTCACAGACATGCTGTACCTGAGTGATTTAAGCCTCTAGGCGAATCAGGCTGCTGATAGCATTTTTGGATGAGTCAGAAAGGTTTGTTTCTCTCTTTTTATATTCTTTTTGTTTGGTTGGAATGTCTTCATCAAAATTAGTTGTTGAAGGTTTTTTTTTTTTTTTTTTTTTTTTCCTCTTTTTAAAGGCTAATCTGCTGCCTGTCAGCTTACCACAGAGCTATTTGGAATTCAGCATCTTACATTGCACTCACATCGGGGGAAAAGGAAGTGCCTGTGTAATAACAATAATTGAAAATTAATAGTAGATTAAATTAATACATAATTAGAAAACACTAATGCTCCCTGCGAACAAAGGCTGATTCCTATAGGAGTTTTATGAATAGAAGGGGAAAATTATGTGGCGCTTTCCCTGGGCCCTGTCTATTCCAGCCTGCAGATCATTAAAGCAATTATAATTTCACAGAGGTTTGATCTGGAATTGATTTCTTTGTGATAATTCAATTTAGAGGCTTGCTTCCTCCAGGGTAGAAAATGACAGAAGATGAAGTGTATAAATCCTCGCTACTGTCCAGAGGCACGCATGGAAGCTGGCGGCGAGCCAGTGAGGAGTCACTCCAGAGAACAGTCTGCTTGTGACCTTATGGTTGGAGTGGCAGATGTTTTTGTGCTTAATTAGGAAATGATCAATACCAGCTCAGTGCCAGGCTGTGGGGGAAGATGACCCATCAGAGTACGGACCTGAGGACAACGACACTTTGTCACACGAGGTGTGGTTAAAACTCGCCACAGACTCGTGTTGGCAGGAGGTATCTCTGGTCAGTGATCTCAGCAAAGCCATCGTGTCTGCCTTGCCTTCCACCAGAACTGGCGCTGTGAAAGAACGACTTCTTTGGTAAAGAAAAGCAGCCGAGGTGGGGCTGCTGATCACCTTTCCATCCCTGCTGGGAGGGACAGAGAGAGAAATCTGCTGCGGGGAGGACCTTGGTGATGCAGACCCAGGTGATGCAGAGACTGGAGCGCAGCCAAGCCCTTGCTGGAGAGCTGTGAGGTGCTGTCCGCCCTGGTCTCATTTCCTTTTCCTGATGCTGGAGTGCCTTGTCCACTTGTACGCGTGCTGATGGCCGTGCCACCTGCGGCACACCTCTGCTGTGCCTGGTGCATGCAGTGATGCAGATACAGATGAACATTTATTTTGTGGCTTCAGCTTTTGCTTGACTCTTACCTCTACCATCTTCAGACCATCTGCTCTTGCCATAACACAGAGGCACGTGCAGGATGCTCCTTCCACATATGCAAAGCCACCTGCTCCGTGGGGTTGTGCAAGGAGAAGGGCTGCCTTGGACTGGGCAGCACAGCCTTTGCTTACGGACAGTCACAGCATAACTGGCCTGGGATGCAGCCTTGTAGCTGCGTTCGTAGAGCAAATGGCATCACCGCCACACGACGATGCTCCAGCGTGCTGTCCTGCTGCTTCTCTTGGGGCTGGGCAGGAGAACTTCTCCAACCCGGTCCTACAGGGACTGGGAAGGCTTCTGGGTAGCCAGACCTGGATGTCACAGCAAAACGAGGGGAGGCGGATGGGGAAGGGGAACAGAGTACAGAACAGTAGAGTACGCCAAGGCACAGTGAATCCGATGTAGCGGGGAAAATTGGGACCTAGTGGAATATAACGATAAAGTTTACTAAGCTGGGCTACCTGCCTCCCCTCCCAATTAGACTTGCAGGAAGTAACACAGCCAGCTGAAGCTGGTACTTGCAGAAAGCAATACCCTTGTTAATTTGCTTTCTTCTTGGCCCAACACGACGTTTCATTTTTATTTTGTAGCTTTGTGCACAAAGCCCCTCCATTCCCCTGATCTCTGAGGCTGTGTGTCTGGGAATCCTGGAGGAACAGCTATTCATTCAGGCTGGGGTTTTGTTCCTGCATATCAAATTGTGTTTGTTGAAGTTTTGACTTCGGTTGCTATTCCATTTCAGGGCTTTTTATTAAAAAAAATAAATAACAAAGATGATGAAACCTCTTCACAAGAAGGGAAAGAAATTAAGAAAGACTTTTAGTTTTAATTGCATTTGGTAGGCTTGGCAGTTGATATAAGAGAATGTCAGGGGAAGATAAAATATATATATATACATATGCATGATTTCAATCAGAAGTAGGAGGAAGGGTTCATGGCTGGGTTACGCAACTCTTCTTCACAGCAGTGAGCACTTATTCAATGAGTGTGTTTGCTTTGATCTATTTCGCATCTATATTTATTGGGGGAAGCCATCCCAGCCCTGCATGAGCTGCATCTGCAGCTCTAACTCTTGCCTTTGGGACCAGGGAGAGGTGAGACCCTGACCAGGTGCTGCAGATGCAAGGCGCTGGGGGCTGCTCTGCGCTGCGGGAGGGCATGCCAGCGCTGTCAGTCCTGGTGTGGGGAGCCCTGAGAGGGGACCTCAGGCATCCAAGCCCAGGGATTTGGGGTGCCAGATGAATGCAGGGAGGTGGAGCGACCTCCCACAGGGAGGCTGTGCGGGGGGGGGGGGGGCCCGCCTGTTGTATGACACCTCCTTGCTACGAGGGATGAGGCTTAGGGCTGGTTTTGAGCGAGTCAGAGGCGTAGCACATCCCAGTGGCTAAGAAACCCAACAGGCTGCGGCAAGAAACACAGAGGCTGAGCTGTGTCTTTTCTAACGTGGCCCAGAGAAGTTGTGGACCCAGTTGTCCCCATCCGTGGAAGTGTTCAGGGTCAGGTTGGATGTTGCTTTGGACAACCCAGCCTAGCAGAAGGTGTCCCTTCTGGGCAGGGGCGGGGTGGGCTGCTGTGGGCTGCAGCCCTGCCCAGAGCTGGCAGGCGGGGAGCAGCACCCCACCACCCTCGTCAGAGGTTTTCTGGAAATGGGAATTTGTCTGCAGGAGAGGCTAATGCTTCAATCTCTGACATTTTGACAAGAACACCTGAAACAGGAAAAACAATCATTGCAGAATAAAAATAAATTCAGAGGATCCAGTGTTTCTTGTCGCAGTGTTTTGTTTTGCGGCACCATCCTAGAACACACTGCTGAATGTCATTAAACAGCATATCAAAATGGGGATGGGTTTGATGTTTTGAAATACTAGTTCACAAAAACACCCAGCACAAACAGTTCTTTTTTTCTGTTGTATTTCTTATTGCAGAGAGGGGAGAAGAAAAAAAAAAGTAACAACAACAACATAGTAGCACATACTCTCAGGAAAATGGAAACTGTTCTGTTGATGATTTATTTATTTAGTTAGTTTGCTGAAAGCCCTGTTGTTCAGGATTGCTGTGGGTTTGGTGATGTGATCTGTGTCGGTCCAGCTGAAGTTGTGGCTTCTCGTTTGACATCAGCGTTAGCATTTGCCTTTGTGTCCGCTGCTCGTCCTCCAAAGATATCCTTACTGTTCCCTCAGTTTGCTCCTCGCCTGCTGATCTTTTAAGAGCTTCCTCCTTGTAAGGAGAAGAGGTTCAGTGGTGTGGCCAACACGCGTCCCTTGGGTGCCTAAATATTTGTGACTGCTGCTGGGGACCGACGTTAGCGCCTCTGGGATGCGGAGGGGAGCGGTGCAGCCCACTGTCACCTCCCAGCAGCTGCCCCTTGGTACTCAGAAATCTCTTCAGCTTTCTTGAGTTTTCTTAGGGCCAGCTGCTGCAAGAAGTGTGTTTCTCCTTCCTCTGGCTCTGAATTTCAGTGAAAATAGAAAGAGTGCTCCCTTGAGGTGCTGCGCTGGCTGTGGGGCTGCCCCCCACCTGAGGGATGACGATGCGCCCAAGGCAGACGTGGAAAGGCTGCTCTGAGATGGGTCACTTTTCTACTTGGAGCAGAGGTGAATCTGCATGATAACGAGCTCCAATATATTAGAAAAATGTTGGTTAAAGCACCAGGGTCAAATTGAGGTAATTGGATCTAACCTCGCTAATTCAATACCCCAATTAATTCATCGTGCTCTGAGAAGTCTGCAGAAGGGCTAGCACCAAAATGAGCAATGGCCTTAAAGATAGCTGTAAAGTAATTACTTTTTTTTTATTTTAACATCAATTGCTGATTTATGAAAGGCTCAATATTTGGTGTTTATCTTTTGTGTAAAGTTGGGGAGCCAAGGCTTCATCCTGGCTCTCAAGAGGTGTTAGCTCTGAGACTGGAAACTCCAGTTTGGGGTGGGGTGAGCACAATGCCATCCCAATTACTGTCTTGAGCTATTCCAGATTTTTTTTCAGCCTAGAAAGTTGCAGGAAAAAGAAATTCGTTGTCCAGAGGAACAGCTCTGAATGCAGAGGGGTTGTTTTTTATGAAGATCAATGCCAGTACCCAGACTTCTCTTGGAAATCAAGGTGCTTGGGTGCAGAGCCTTGCTTTGAGGCCCATGAATCTCCTCCACATCCTTGTCTGCCCGTGAGTGAGCAGTCAACAAAGTCTGAAACCTGTCAGTGAGTGCGCCATGAAATCAGCAGAGGAGAAGCTTGCTGGACTTGGAGCAGAGGCATTGCAAGGGGTCCATGGAGCTGAGTTCTCATCCTGCTTCTCCTGAAGATGTTGGACAAAGCTGATCTGATCATATTTCCATGATCATATATCCATATTTTCATGATTTCCATCTGATCATATATCTCATGTCTATACTGTAAATAACACCCTCAAGGCACCACCGTGTCCATTGGGTTCTGCAGCTGGACCTGGAGAGCCCTGTGCACGCAGGTTGGCTCCTCAGGGCCTCCCAACAAACCATTTTTCCTTGTGATGCTGGTATGGATGCTGCTATCCACACCAACGAGTTGGTAGGAATATGCCCTTTGCTGCTATATTTCTAAGCCTTGTTTTTCCTGCCCTGTGTGCACTTAGGGGGGGCTGTGCCTGTCTGCGTTGGATCAAAGCAGGATATTGTGCTGCTGGAGACAAGGTTTGGATTTCAGTCCTTTGCCATTTGGTAAAATTAGATGGAGGTGGATTCAATGAGAGATTGCCAGAGGAACGTCCCACACTCAGCATCTTGGGGGAATACATGCAGTGTTCCAAGCTTTACTGACATGCTTGGCTTGCACAGGCCCCTTGATAAGGCTCCATGCGATGGCATTTGTGATTAGAAGTGCTGAGCTGCTTTTAAGACCATCTAAAGACAGGGAGGACTGAAAGACTGCAGGTTGTGTGTGTGAATCCTGCCTCTGGCTGGGTGCGAGGCTGAGCTTGCGGCATTTGCTGGGGTGAGTTAAGGGCAGCAGCCCCCTGGATGGTGCAGCATGGCCAGGTTTCTGCCTGTCCCGAGCGCTGAGCTAGGAGAGGAGGCGGCAGGGCCTGGATGAGTCCAGGAGCTGGGCTGTCAGCTGCTGCCTGCGCTCTCATAAGGGGAACAGAAAGCACCAATTCCCTTCTCCATGCAGGTCCAGCTGCTTGGACCTGTCTGTGACCTTCTGAAGTGTGTGCTTCAGAGGGATGCTCATGCTGAACAGCCCTGTGGGTGCAGTGCGTGCCCTGCCTCTGCAGCGAGAGGAGCTTCTGGATGCAAGGAGCAAGCGAGTGCTTGCATTTGCTGTGCCTCCAGCTGCCTTCTCTGAACTGTTCTCCGTTACCTCTTCCTACCAGCCTTTTCTGTACGCCACCCCACCCCCCAAAGTCTTCCATTTCTTGGTGAATTAGTGCTGTCTTCATGCTTTATGGTGAGCATTTTTATTTTGCTGTCTTGCTCAGAAGTTTTGCTGTGTCACCCTCCAGCCTGCCAGCAACAGGCAGAGGTATTGAGTAGAGGAGGGGCGCATCGGTTTGCGACCACCTGGATGTTGCTGAGGCTGTTGTCTCCCTACCCCGGGCTGGATGTGGCCAAACTCTCCTTGCTACCATCTCTGCCTTTGGGGCTGCTGGTTGGAGATGGCCAGGTCACCATCTGTCAAAGGCATCTGCCAAAGGCAGGGAGTTGCCTCTCTGGTTGCAATAGAGAGAAGCCCAATCAAAAGCAGCTGCGGAGAGATGGCTTTGCAAGTCACAGGTGTTTATAGCTTAAAATGTGGCTGTGAATTGATCTGCACAGTTCAGCAAGCCATTGCCTGATTATCTGGCCGTGATCAGTCTGAGCCCCAGAGAAGCCCTTTTCTGGTGTCACAGAAGATTTCCAGGCTCCTGGTGTAAGCAAAACGCTTTGTTGCTGCTCATCGGTGCAACCTGCTTTCGTGGTGGAGAAACGCACATTTGAGACTGCTGAGATAATAGGCTGGAGTGACAGAGATAGAGGTAAGTCTGGCATCTCTGTAGCATTTCTGCATCAGTGATGAGGCAGAGACAAAAGATGGCAGGGAGGTTTGAGCTGGACTGGCACAAAAATCCCAAGGAAGTGCTCAGTTCCTGCAGTATTACGGAGGCATTATGGCCAGAGGGTGGGTGAAAATAATGGATGGACTTCAGAGTCTAGGGTAATTTTAGCACCATCCACACTATTACAAAGAGAAGAGGTAAAAAGCTTCTTTCCTATTAATGGGAAGAAGTAAGGAAAATAATTTTCAGGTGCCTGGCAGCTAGTAGGGTCTCTGTGGGCCTCCCTGGTCCTTTGAGGAGACGTGGTGCAGCCAGAGAAATGTCTCAAGCCTGTGTCTGATCTTTCCTTCTCCGGTGAGCCCTGGATTCCTAGTGCTTGTCTGTGCAGTGTCAATCAATGCAACACTTTCTAATCTGTGTAGAAGAAAAGTACATAAAAAAAAATCTATATATCTGTAATTGTTATTCTTCCTGTCCATAGACCCCAGGAGGAAAGTCAGCCGTGAACTTAAGTGGTGATTGTATGCAGAAGAGCCTTTGTGCCCTGTAAGCATTTGGCTGAGGAACTTGGCTTAGCATAATTTCCCATGGAAACTTCTTTTTCATTGAAAGACTTTGTTTGTTTGTTTTTGCAAGAGGAGGAGCAACAGCCTGGCAGACAGGAGGAGGCCAGGGGGTGCCTGGGATGCTGCCCTGCTGATGACTTCTCAGTGGCTCTGGGGAAGGTCAGTTCTGCACTGTCAAGGGGGACGTTGAGTAGCAGCCTGACTGCAGTCCAGGGCTGCCTCAACAGGTGAAGATCCAGCAGCGTATGTTGTGCTGGCAAAGTGTTTTGGGCTCCCTTGCAATGCAAGGCATAATATGAAGGCAAGATTGAATTTAATACACCGTGTTTAACAGCAAGACTTTAAGTAGAGCCCAAGTTTCTACTGACTTGCATCTTAGTGACTTCCAAGGATATTGAGTAGTCACATCTACCTTCCCTGGGCACTTTTGAAAAGCCAAGCCTAACAACGGATGGAGGGAAGGCAGAAAGACAAGCCGTGTGTAATGCCAGCAATAAAGATAGGTGCTGAACCTTATATGTAGCCATTTGTCATACAAAGATAGGTGGCTTCCTCTCTAACGTATTGTGCCATACGTTTCATATGATCTAGCCTTAGTACCTATAAAAATTGTTTAAATTGGCTTCTAGGAGAATGAGCAGAAAGGCAAACAGAGCAAGAGGCTGCCCTTTGCTAAATCACGATCTCCTGGGCTGGCTGGGAGCAGGCACTGGCTGCTATTAGAGCAGGGCTGTGGTCCTGCCTTCCTCCCGAAAGCACGGGGACATCGGAGAAAAGACTGAGCTGTGTTGTCCCTGCCTGCCTGTATGCAGAAGTAGAAGTCCCAGCTTGATATCCCTGCCTTGTGTCTTCAGCACAAAACAAGACCTCTGTGTTTTCTGAACTGCACGCATCTGCTTAGCTGCAGGAGTCAGAAATACTCCTCCAGCCTGTTTCCTTCTTCCCTTAAGCCAATAAGAAATCAATTTTGAACAAATCAGGCTAAATCTGGGAGTTAGAAAAGCACCCATCTCCGAAATCAAACCGGGGACATTGGGGAAATGCTTATTTAAGCCAGGCTGCTGAGGATGCCTGTAAGTGTGGGCCAGTGTGTGCTGGGGGTGTTGCTCAGCACCACGCTGATGCCAGATCTGCCCATGCCTCTGCCTCCCATGCCTCCCCAGCCCGTGAGCAGGGCAGCAAACAGGCATTAATGTTTTTGTAGGCATCTTCAGCAGTACCCGGGTGGGACCAGCTGTGCTGGTCGCTTTCTTTTTGTCTCCGTCTCTGTGCTCTTTCTTTTTATGGTGCCGGTTGCTGCTCTGAGGATAAGTGGTGGCTGGTATGAAAATGCACGTTGCCATGCTGGAGAAAGGTAGGTCTTCAACGGCCGTGCAGCACCTGCCGTGCTAACAGAAGAGGCTATCTGGAGGCAACAGGTTTTCTCAGATGTTCTTTATTTGCTCAGATATCACTGGAAATTATAGGACTGCAGACATCGTGGGGTGGCTGAGCATAAGGCAAGAGCAGCAGAGTTAAGTGTAGCTGGTTGGTGTCCCTGGAGGAAGGTCCTGCTGCAGGAACAGCGTTACAGGCCCCGTTCAGACTGACGTGGCTCTGAGAGATCCATGGATATCCATCGCTTGTGTGCCTGTGTCTGGACTTTCCTTTTGAAATCTCAGAGGGGTGCTGCCGTGGCCTGTCTTCCTCTTGCCTAGCCCCAGCAGTCCTCCATCCATCAGTCACTGCGAGAAAAACTGAGAGCAAATAGAAGCTTACAACTCCTTTTCCCTGCTCCTTTACTCAGCTGAGAGTCTCAGTCCCTATCAGCAGATCCTTTTAACTGATACTGCATTATTTTTCTTGGCTATTTTTCCCTTTATGTTGCTCCAGAGACCCTCATTCAAGAAGTGCTCTCACTGGGCCAAGCGCTCCTAGTCTGTACATTGATCTGGCAAGTAAATAATGATTTGGAAGGACTGAAAGTCCCTGTTACGGTGCCTTGAATTTTGTATTATTTTTATTTTCTTGTTGGCGGCTAAAACCCACCTTTCTTGCACACAAGTGCAATTCCCAGATGGGATTAAGACCATAACTAAGATTTTATCAAGGAATCCTATGTCCTACAGCTGCTTTCACATGCCTCATGCACATGTGTCTGGAAGTCTGCTCTTTGTATTTAGAGCAGAAGTGATGGGGAAAGCTGCTTGTTCCACAGGGGACTCCTGGGTTTGTGGAGACCAGTCCTCACCCTTGGGGGTTTCTGGGCTGTTGGCTGCACAACTGATCTTGATATTTTATTTCTCAGCATTCTAGCTCTGTGTTGAACAGACGGTGGCACATGAAGGGCCAGCCCCTCACATCTCCGTGCCCAGAGCTGCTCACCGAGCTGCTGAGCTGGGCATCTGTGGACTGGTGCCATGTGTGCTGGGCTCTTTCTGGAGGATGCCTGAAGTCCCACTGAAGTTTGGGGGAGCTGCAAGCACTTACTGCTTCTGTTTGCAGAGGGACATGATCCTAAGAAACAGAAGTCAGCGTGTTTTCTCTCCTGGGACAAGGCTGCCTGGGAAAATGGTGTGACTGTAGTCCATGAAAGGCACAGTTCTGTGACCATAGCTAGCAGGGCAGATGTTGGCTGGCAGCAACCACTACAGCAATTAGCCATGCTCTCTTCTGCAAGCTCGTTACCACATTGTTACACCTCCCCATCTTGCTGTGACTCTTCCATTCGGTTATGCAGACACATACTTAGCATCCTCCTCTCTTCCGAAAGCCGCAACAGTGATGGGCAGTCAGTCTGCCCAGGAGGGAGCAGAGGGATGGTGGGGCAACGTGCCAGGACCCCTGCAGAGCTGGGCTGTCACATCTGCTGGGTGCAGAAACAGAAGGCAGCAGGTGGTGACAAACTCCCATAAATGCGTGGCAGCTCCTCCCTCACTGAAGGGCACAGCAGGACTGTCATCGCGAAGATGGCAGCGGGGGCTGCCTCTCCCACTCTCTGACATAGCGTTCCCAGGATCCCAGCTCGTGGCTGTGCATGGGGTTGTGTAGCCTGGCGTGAACTGTAATGGCTCGTCCCTGCTGTGTGCTGAGGCATCTGGAAAGCAGGGGCCCAGCAGCTGGAGGTCCGGAGGAGCCCGTGCTGGCAGAGGGAGGAGGCAAGTGCTGCGGCTGTTGCAGGAGCTCGGCTGGCATCAGGAACTGCTCGGGTGAAGGAAGGAGCTCAGGACTTGGGTTAGATCTTTCAAAGTCACGGTAGGTAATTCCTATGGGAAAGAAACTCATGTTGGGGTGCTCCCTAAGCAAGACCCTTTCCAAAATGTTGGATGTCTGCTTGAGGATGTTCCCTCTGTGCACAGCTGCTTCTGTCTGTCCTGGCAGGGTTTAAATCGTTTGTGTCAGTAAAGTGAGCCTGGAGAACTCACGTGAAAGCTGCTGAGCAAACGGGACGGTTGTGGTTGCCTTGTTGCTTGCGCCTCGGCTGAACTGCCAGGGCTCTTCAGACCCCGCTGTCTCGCAGGGGAGAGCTCCTCACCTGCGGGAGCTTTTCAGCTGCTGGAGTCACTCCTGCTGTGACCATGAGCTGGAGGATTTGCACCAGGTCCCTGAACACGAACCAGCTGTGAAATCTGCCATCGAGTTACGGGGCTTAGTGAGCAATTTGTGTTTTGGATTTCATGGAAGTTTTGAGTTGCTTGTTAGATGATGCACAATGCAGAAAGTAGGGCGGGGGACAGGACCGCTCTAGTTCTTGTAGTAGGGATTGTATTACAGATAACATGTGGTATTCTGAACAAAGGGCTGGCATTTCATTCAGGGGTCTGTCATTCCCTCTGATTTCAACAGGGTGTTCAGGTAGCCCTTTGTAGCCCTTCAGAAAAGACATTCACATTTAATTACAATTAAAAGGTTCCCTGTTGGCTTGCCTGTTGCTCTGCAGATGGAGGACTGCTGTCCTTCGGGCATCTCAGGACCAAGAGGAAGGTTCTGCCACCCCAATACAGTTCAAACCTCAAAGGATGGAGTAGTTTAGGTAGGAGAGGGCCTCTGGCGGTCCCTAGTTGAGTCTCTTCTCAAAACAGAAATGGATTAGAACTGGCTGCTCAAAATACCTCCAGCCATGGACCTCTGCTCCAATGTTTGACAGCCCTCATGGTAAACATGCTTGTCTATGTGTCAGCTTGTGCTCAGGGCCTCCTGTGCTGTCTGTGCACGCCACTGAGAGGAGCCTGGCTCCGTCTTCTCCCCAGCCTCGCGCTGGGCAGCTGAGGAGGGCAGTGAGATCCTCCCCGGGCCTTATCCAGGCAGACCTGATGCTGCTCTCCCCTAGAAAACCACATTTCCTACATATAACCCTGCGGTTTGCAGTGACTCTTGAGGCCCAAATTCAGATTCCAGGCCAGGGTTGTGCGGGTTTAGAGGTAGGGCTGTGCAGGGGCATGTGGGGCGGAGCAGATGGAGACTGAGGAGCAGGAGGGAGGTGACACTTGGGGAGAGCCAGGCTGGAGGCTGCGCTGTGGGCAGTGGAAATGAGGTCAAGGCACTCGTCTAGGTGCCGGGGTGACATTCCCAAAGACATGGTGAAGAGATCTGGGAATGGTGTTGTAGGCTGGTGCTCCCTTGAAAGGCCCTATGGTTGTCAGCAGACTGCGAGGGCTGCCTTGTGCCTGACGCGGGTGGTCCCTCCTCGCTGGGCTTCCCCATCTCAGTCGCGCCGGCCCTTCCCTGCAGGCCTTCCTGCGCTGCACCGAGCCCGCAGCTGAGCCTCGCCTACGGCCTAGGTCCTGTAACTGGAAGACAGACTGGGGAGAGGTGAAGCTGTCCCGTGTCACTGGGGTGCAGTGGGCCTTCTCCCAGCTGCCGCAGGAAGGTCCAGTGACTGGTTCCAGTGTGGTTAGCAACAAAAAGAAACAAAACCCCAAAATCTTAAGAAAGCAGGAAATTCCCGAGTACACTGCGATAGCAACTAAAAGATTATTACCTTACTGGGCAAGGATTTTTGGCAGGGACGGACCTATTCTGGTGGCTCCGTGGCGTTGTTGTTATGCACCATGTGGGATGCGCTGTCTGGGACATGCACTTCTGAGTGTATAAAAAGCTGCCCTCTTCTAATTACCACCCACTTACTACATTTAGGTAAATTAATACTTAGTCATTGCAAGATTGTTTCACGTACTCGGTCCAAAGGAGATCCTGAATGCCATCTTTTTCATAAAATAGTTTATTTCATCAGATTTGAAATGCTTGGAAAAACATAGATGATTTCAGTGCTAGTTTCCTGCAGGAAAAATGTTGAACTGAAAATAAAAATTCCAAAGTCTGTTTTGTAAATTCAGCTTTTTTGTTTCAAGTTACAGCTTGTGGTAGAGGTGTTTTTTTTGTGTGTTTGTATTTCTATTATTAGGGCATCATGGTGAATCTAAGCAATTCCAAACAACTTAAGGTAAAATTTGGGCTTCTCAGATAGAATTTACCTAAACCATGTCTTCTCAGCATTTTTGGTTTGCAGGAAACTTGGAAGACACTTGTTGCCTTTTTTTTTTTTTTTTTTTTTGTAAGCATTAAATTCAAATCAGGCAGAAAAAAATGGTACGCTGAGATGTGAAAAGCTTTTATGGGTTAGGAATTCAGTCCCTGGTCCGTGGAAGAGGGGCTTAGTGGTGATCGGTGGCTTTGTCCCTTGAGGTCCTAAGGGCACAGTGCAGGTGGGGAGGCTACCAGAGACATGGTGCAAGAGCCCAGCATGGGTTCAGGTTGGGACACAGTGGCTAAAGTGGCCAAACTCAGCATCCTTTTTGTCATGGGGCTGGTTCCAGAGGCCTGAATGTGGCCAGCAGTCTGCCCAGACCTTAGCAATTGTGGGCAATCCAGCTAGTCGTTTATTAAAATGACTCTTCGTTTTAGTCCTGATCAGAGGAAACTTTATTCCAGAGGAAAAGCACCAGAGAGCTGTAAAGTTCTGAAAGATTGAGTATTTGAATATCCAGGATTTGTTCTTGGATGTCATGGGGCCATGGATGGGCATCCACGGGGATCCCCCTTGGAGGGTCAAGGTCTGTCTCAGGTGTGTGGGTCTGAGTTCTGCTGGGACCAGCTGATTACTCAGCCCTGATTTATTCTATTTATTTATTTTTGCAAGCTCATTTTCATTTTCCTCCTTTTAGAACCATTCACCTCATGCATGTTTTGTAGGGACTGTTTTGAGGGGTAGCTTTGTACTACAATTCAATATTTCTGCTTTTAAGTAAAGTGAAAATGTACTGCCCTAATCCCAGCTTACTGTACAAATACCTTTTGCACCTATGCTTTGTTTACTGTTATTATTTTATTGTTATATTGTTTTGTGAAGCATCCTGCACAAAGACGTAGGCTGTTTGGAGGAAGAGAAACTTGGAAAAGCTTGTGTCATTTGATGGCTGCCCAAGATTTTGGTACTGCACTAAAGCACTAGATTTCTGTGCTCCCATCATGCTTTCTTTGTTGTTTTTTCTCCTTTTGGGGGAGGGAGACATGGTTTAATGTGCCTAATGCTGGGGCAAACAGCTACACCGCATGGCCAGGAGCTCCCGTGGATACTGCTGCCTTCGCTGTACCAGCCACAGCTTCAGAGATGAGACTTCTGCCAGACTTGTTCGTCTCTTCTCCCAGACATGTTCATTAAGTGGCTTTGTTGATGAGCTCTCAGAGTTGTTCAGCTTCAAAAATGTTTGAAATTCAAGCCGCGCTGCTTATTTGTGATTGGCCTGATAAGTTAGAGGGTTCCTAAGAGTCACTCTGCGTTGTGATTGCAATGAGCAAATGAGCACTTCTGGCCTAAAAGCTTGCAGGTGGGAAGGGAGAGTCTGATCCCTGCAGACAGGGCTGGGAGATGTGGGAGCAGCAGGGACCTGGGGGGAGGTTCTGGAAGAGGGAGAAAACAAGACTTTGCTTCATAATTTGACCCTTCCTTGGTTGTGCAAATATTTTGTTTAAATTAGCTCCAAATATGACTGCAAACATCTATTAGGGGTCCTTCAAATGTTTGTTAAAGAGTTTATTTAAAGTGCTCCTTAATCAAACGCTGTGTATCGTTGTTGTTTGTGTAATTGGCTCCCCATTTTCCCACCCACCACAGCGCTGCTGCTTGAGAGGCCGTGTAATGAAAAACATCTAAGAAGAAGGCTCCTGAGGAGCTTTAGGGGAGACCTCACTGCTCTCTACAGCGGCCTGAAAGGAGGGTGTGGGGAGCTGGGGGTCGGCCTCTTCTCACAGGTAACCAGTGATAGAACTAGAGGGAATGGCCTCAAGCTGTGCCAGGGGGGTTCAGGTTGGAAATGAGGAGACATTTCTTCTCAGAAAGAGCAGTCAGGCGTTGGGACGGGTTGCCCAGGGAGGTGGTGGAGTCACCGTCCCTGGGGGTGTTCAAGGGAAGGCTGGACGTGGTGCTTGGGGACATGGGTTAGTGGGGGATGGTGGTGGTAGGGGGTCGGTTGGACCAGATGATCTTGGAGGTCTTTTCTAACCTTAGTGATTCTATGATTCCACAGGTTAGAGCATCCTTTTTCTGTATTTTCCAGCCTCTTTCAAATCCTGCCTTACCTCAGCACAGGCAGAGCTGAGCCAGAGTGTAGATTTCAGAACTCTCAGGAGCTCCGGGCAGTCTGGCTGGGAGATCCCCATGGATGCCCATCCATGGCCCCAGTGCAAGAGGGTGCGGGCCGTCTCCTGTGCAAACTGGAGAGGTGGCACCGGAGCGTGTGGGAGAGGTGCCAGGTTTGCATGGATGGGGCTGTCACCACAGAACCACAGAACAGTTGGAAGGGACTTCACAGACCACGTCGTTCCTACAGACAAGGACACCTTCTGGTAGACAAGGTTGTCCAAAGCCCCATCCAACCTGACCTCGAGTACTTCCAGGGATGAGGCGTTCTCAGCTTCACCACTGCTTTGTCCCAGTTACTACCACTTGTTACCGACTAGAAAGGGGTACTCACCCCCAGGGTGCTCCCTCCTTTGCTTGGAAGGAGCAGTTGGTGGGCAGCAGGCCTGGGGCTGTTTTGGCAGCAGGGAGGGAGCACCTGGCTATGGCTGTGTCTTGGGCTTGGAGATGTCTCATGTTCTGGGGGCTTGGCCCCCCAGGTAGGGCTGTCATGAGACTCGAGACATCCAGGGGCTCCACGAACACTCAGAGAAATCAGTAACCACTGGGCTGGGTCACTACAAACACATGGAGATGCAAGGTTGGTGTTGCTCACAGCAGCACTGTAAAGAGATGCAGAAGTGAAGGAAAAAATGCTGAATTTATCCTTTCCCGTGTCCTTCAGCTGACAATTTCCCTGCTATTCCATCCTTTGTTCCCTTAGCTTGTGCGCTGCACCAGGTAAGCCCTTTGGGAATCAGTGGGGGCGTTTTTAGTGGGCGGGCAGGCGAAGAACATGGCCAGAGGGTCCCCACGCTGGCTGATCAGGCAGAAGGGATGCGCAAGGCAGCGCTTGATGCCAGCTTGGACTTCCCTCCACATTTATGGCCGAGCACAGTAACGTTTAAAGTGAGACTCCATTTCTTTGGTGGCAGGAGGCTGAGACTGGGGCTAGTCCGGAGGGTGATGTGTGGTGTCAGCTGGCTTTTCTCCAGCAGTGGCACTCCGTCCATGCCTCTGGGTGAGATGTGGAGGTAAAACATGAGTTATGCGGCGTTTCCAGAAGAATGAGACTAGATTAAGTTGATCTCAAATTTAGAAATATTCCTTCAAGGAGGAGGGAATTTAGGGGAAAGCTCTATATTCAGGTATGTCCAAAGAAAGATGATTAGGTAAACTTTTTATATTACCTTGGTTTTATGTTAACGTTTTTTTTGTGGTGGGAAGGTTGTCTGGAAACTCGTGAACTCCTCTGCTACAAAGCCAGTGGTGCCTGGTGATCCAGGACAGAGAGGAGGATACTGCTCTGAGGAGAGGTGGCTGTGTCAGGAAGGGCAGTGAAGAGATGAAGGGCAGGAAGGTGTTTTTGACAGGAGGCCACGAAGGAACTCTATTTCTCTCACATGCAAACTTATGGGCTCCAAGCTGTATTTATATATATCTATAGCTATAATAATGTGTATATATATTATAAATATAGCTGTTCACTCTGGATCTGGATCTTTAGCAAGTATTGTATTTGTGGGGAAAATCACCTTCTGTCTTGGTGACAAGATTTGATGAACGAATGAAGGTACTTTCCTGAAAATGACCTTAGAGTAAGAAATATATTTTCAGGATTATTTTTCTGATTAGTAATGCTTGAAGACAGTAAATGAATGAATTTAAAAAATTATTTCTGAACACTGAAACAGACATGCCTGGATCAGCCTTTTGCACTGGTGCACATTAGATGTGGGCTTGAAGGACTGCAAGACAGCATATAACTTGGGGAGTCAGTCAGGTCTTCTGTCTCGCAGCTGCCCATGAGCAACCCCAAGCATGAGCTCTGGGGGCTCCTAGGCATCTCTGCCTCCTTACATGGGAGGGGATCCAGTCCAGCTCTCCTGCACTGGTAGCTGCGTGCTTTATTGCTCGAGTGTTCACCGCCAGCTTATGGCTGTGTGGCAAACCTTCCGTTAGCTCCCATGTGAAGGTCTGATGCCTAGCCTGTTGGAAAGCAGCTGTGTCACCTCTTAGCCTTCCTTTCCTAAACTAAACAAGCCCAAATCAGGCAACCAGTTTCTTGATATCATTGCTTTTCAGCTCTGGAACATGAAGCCGACCGCTTTCCAGCCCAGCTCCAGGGCTGGTGCCCTGGTGGCTGCAGCACTGTCCAGTCTGCAGGCTGGGCTGGGCTCATTTCTTTGTGCAGTGGAGGTATCTCAGCCCCCTGGGGACGTTTTCAATCAGCCCCGTGCTCCTGCTGGCACTGGCCATCGCAGCGAGCCCAGCTGGTGCTTCCTGTGCAGCTGCTGCATCAGCGTCCCCAGGTGGGCAGGTGACGAGCTGAGCAGTAAATACCAGTAGGAATGGGCCGTCGTATTTTCCACTTGCTCCTGGCAGATTTCTGCCTCTTGGCCATGCAGAAGCTGCCAGAAGTTAAGAATTACGCGCGCCGTGTGATGGCTTCAAAATGGAAGATGTCGTTTGTCTCAGGTTATCAGTCAGCCCTGAGAGCTACGGCGGGATCTGCCGCGCTGTTATATAACCCCATCCAAGCAATATTTTTTCCACTCTGTGAAATAATTCGGTGGATTTCTAATTACACAAATCTAATTAAAGGCTGAATGGAACGACTATGCCTAATCATAATGATACACCCATTTCATTAAAAAAAGAAATTGCTTGTGTACAACAAACCATCCAATTTAGTGCAGGATTAATATACGCCTCCCCAGCTGGAGCGGTGCGAGCACCAGCTTGGGCACGTGTTCCCGGGAGGCCCCCACGGCCCCGCTGCTGCGTGGGGCTGGAAACTCTGCCTCTGCTGCAGGTGGGGTCCCAGGAGGTGTCTGCGTGGCGTGGGGGGATAAAAGACCCTGCCAGGTGGGCAGAGGGTGCTCAGCTTGGAGGGACCGTGGTCTGCGGTGTGTGGGGGGCTATGTACGAGCATCTGGGTCAGCGCTGAGCTGGGATTTAGTGAGTTTTCTGTCCAAAGCTCAGCAGCTGTGGAGCTGTGGATGTGCCTTTGCTGAATTTCCATGACAGCTGTCCTGGGAGCTCTGGTGAGCCACCACTGACCGCAGCAGGCTGCCCGGTGTGCCAGGCTCTTGATTCATCCCATCTGCTCCCAGGAGATCTGCAGTGTCCCGGCCGGGAGGCACTTTCCTACAGCAAGACACGAGCCTTAATCCATGCGATCGAGCGCCAGCTGCAGGGGCAGCAGATGCACTTGTGGGCCTGAGTGGAGTTTTCTATTAATATTGCTGCAGTAGCTTCTTGCAGAAGCGACTTGGGCTCTGTGCTTTCCTTAACAGTCGTGCAGCGCGAAGTTATCCCACCGCACAGAGTCTGCACCCGAATTTCTGGCAGGTCTGCAAGAATTCAGCTCTGAGGTGGGGAGCCAGATATTGGGCGGAGGAAATAATATCAGGGCAATGAGGTTAAATAGATAATTGATTTTTTTTTCAGCTCTGGTCTCGGGTGTAAATCCATCGAGGTTAATGAAGTAAGGCAAATTAAATTGAATTACCCTGTATGGAAAGCTTAGGCTGGCGTGTTGCCTGTTTCAGGGGCTCCTTGTGGTGCTCCTTTGCTATTTTTGATGGCTGTCTTGCTGTCAGCTCTTTCTTGTTTGCGCTGGCTGAAAGGAGCTGAATGCCTACAACCATTTTAACTCCCAACAAGGAAAACTGCAAGTCATAAGCAAGCCTCCCACCTTGTTTCCTTACTTAAATACTTGGATCTGTGTGCTTACTGAGTTTGTTTGTGATCCTGCAGTGGTTTTGCAGACCCGTGGAGCGTTCAGCCTGGTGATCTTGCCAAGCCCCACAGCTAGATATGCCCAGCCCCGAGCCAGAGCCTTTCCATCCCTGCATTGCTGCCATTCCCTGAGAAGCCCTGCAAGGCGTCGCTATAAGTAGCCTCTTCTGGATGAGGTGTCAAATATTTGTTGCAGAAGTACCTGTGGCATCTTGGCAAGTTGTAGCTCTGGAGCCCAGATTAAATTCTGATTTGGATCACGATACCCAGCCCTCCCTGGTTCAGGCTGGCCGTGTTTGACTTCCCGCTCTGAGCAGGTGGGAAGCAGACGTGCTGGCAGCAGCTGTGTGTCTCAGGTGGCACGGGGGGGTTATCCACCCGCTTTATTAAAATGCTTTGGTAATATTTTGGCTGTGATGGTCTGTTGACACTGGAGCTTCCCCTGGTGATGCAGCCCTCTCTGTGTCCCTGTATGTTGTAGTGAAGGATAAAACGCCAGTGAGCTCGGGGCAGCTGGGGCACGCTGTAACCAGCACTTCTTGCAGAATTTGAGATTGGAAGGGACCTCTGGAGAGCGCCTGGTCCAACCACCCCGCTCAGGTGGGGCCAGCTTGCCCAGGAAGGAAATTGCCGTGAAGTTCATTGCTCCAGGTGGAAGAAAAAAGTCAGGGGGGAAGTGACTTAGGAGGAGGACACAGGTCCCCGCACATCTCCGGGGGACAGTCTGTGACATGCTCCCAGACTTGCCGTGTGGCTTTGCTACTCCAAAGCCTCTCTGAGAGCTTGGCTCTGAGTTGACAGGTAGGATGGGATTTCAGCGTGGATGCCCCAAACTCTTGACAGGTCCGAACACGGGCTGTGCAGGGGCTTGGATTTTACAGGCTTTACCAGCACCTCCTGGCGAGTCCCAGGTTGCTCTGGCACCAAGTGAGTGCAACCCAGGGAGCAGCAGTACCCATCCGGTGCTGTTTCACAGTGTTCCCGCACGATGTCCTGCGCGGTGCCACAGCTAGAGATAATCACAGGAACGGCTGTGAGCCTGCAGCGAGGGAAGGGGAGAGGGAAGCCCTGGGTCCGCATGAGAAACTTGACTCCTGCAGTTGGCAGGAGCCTGTCAGTCATGCAAGCAGCATGTGTGAGGAGGTTTCAGTCTCCCTTGCTGGACAGTCACTGGCTAAATAAATAAACAGGATCTGTTTTTGTCTTCAGCCACCCTGCCACTGCCTCTTGCTACTTCTCTCTGTATTTTTAGCTGCAGGACACCCTGTCCCCAAAGCCAGCAAGGACCTGAGGTTTCTCATACCTCCCTGAACACATGAAGCCAGCTCTTACCCTTCACCACGTCCTACCTAGGGGAAGGGGAGGTGTTGGTCAGCACGGTGTCTTCCCCCTTACACCTTAACATGTAACTGAGCTGAAGACCTGGGGTGTGAATCTCCCCTTGGAGTTTGTCTTATTGGTGGTTGTGCTGAATAAAGGTCTGTGGGGATGGATGGGGATGGCTTCTGTCCTCCCTGTGCGATGTGACGGAGTAGTGGTGGAGGAGCCCTGTGTGCAGGCCAGCTTGGCGGTTGTGAGGTGGGATGCTGTGGACGTGCAGGGCTGTGTACGGGATGCAGGGGGTTGGTCCTTGGGCTGTCTCCATATAATTAGAGAATTATAGAATATCCTGAGTTAGAAGGGACCCATAAGGATCATCAAGTCCAACTCCTAATTATACGTCATGCCACAACCCGCAAGATCCAGCATGTTGGAGGCCTTTCCTCCCTCAAGTCTAGAACTGAGGGGGTCCAAGATGTTTTCCCCTTCTATCTTTTGTCGTATTCATGTACAAAGTCCTCATTCAGACACTCACTTCAGCCTGGACTTCAGTTTAAGCATCTGAGCAGTTGCCTTGATGTGATTTGGGCTATTTGTGTGCCCAGGGAGAAGCAGACGCTGCGGCACTTTGGATGGAGGTATGGAAGCTCATGCGTTTCAACCGAGCCGCGACACTGGTTGTATGGGGGCACCTGGGCTGCCGGCCCCGTTGCTCGTCCCAGTAGCTGTGGGTGTAAGCTGAGCCTGTCATTGTGACCTCTCCCTGCTGCCGAAGGCTGCATGTCCCACGGGCTGTTGTTTGTGCTGCACTGACACGTGTCTGCGTGAGACTGTGTGACCGCCTCGTCCCTTGGCAGAGCCATTCAGGGCCACCGGCTGCTCTCCTGCGGCACCCGGCGTGGCACATCTGCCTGCTGGGGTCCGGCCGTGCCCGGGGGCTTGGCCTCTGCATCCCCACCCTGGCATCGCGGGAGGATGCGGAGAGGGAAAAGTGAGACCGAGCAGATGCAGGCTTAGGTTTTACTGGGCGTGAGCTGGAGGGACAAGGGGCTTCTGGAGAGAAGAGACAGGCTGAGAGCGGGAACTTCTCAGCATGGAGCAGAGGAGGCTCGGGGGGATCTCACCGCTGTCTGTACCTGCCCAAAGGGAGCATGCGGAGGGGATGGAGCCAGGATCCACTCAGCGGTGCCCGGGGCCAGGCACGAAGGCAGTGGCTGCTGCTGGATTTGCATGGGCGATGTTACCCGACCTTCCCGTGCCGCCAGGGCGACCCAAGGTGGTAATTTCCCATCCGAGTGCCAATCCAAGCAGCTGAGATATTTTGCATTTTTTAATGGTTCTCCACTGTGCCTGAATTAACAGGAAAATGGACTGAAACTAAAGTAAGGCAACTGAAGGCAGAGAATGACAAATTGGCTTTAGAGCGTGGCAGCGATGAGCGCTGTCGGGGTTCACGCACTGACCTTTATCTAAACAGAACTGTATGTAACAGATAAGAATATTTAACAATAATTAATGTCACATCATCGCAGAGAACAAAGTGACTACATCAAACAGGCAAGAAATCCACTGCAAATTACTCAAAAGGGAAATGTCAGCTTCTTCATATCTGCAGCCTGCCTTGTGCTGATGGTGCTGGAATGAGAAGGGAGGGCATGTGAGTAAAGAAGCTATTAAAATGATTTAAGGAGTGGATAATATATATATAAATGAGCGAGAGAGGCAGAATGGAGCAGAACAACAGCCAGCCTGCCGGACTGGACTTGTGGAAAATCAAACACTAAACTGAGCTGATAATTGGGTGCAGGGATAAATGTGTGTAAGCCAATTATCTCCACTGCTGGGGTTTTGACGGGTGGCTGAGGTTTCCCTTTCCTTTCCCCGCCATCTCCGCGGGCTCCTGCTGCGCTGTGCTTTCAGCAGCACCTCTTGCACGGGTAAGATCTAGCTGCTTGGGCTTCGTGTTCGGGAGAATCACCGCTGGCAGTGGATGCTGAGATGATTTTCATTCTGTTGCCAAAGTGGGGCTGTCCCACGAGGTGTGGGGAGGGCGGCGGGGCTGCAGCATGGGCCCCACGTGCGTTGCTGGCTGCAGCAGGCAGTGCCAGCACCAGGTGAGGGCTGGCGAGCATGGTCGGAGCTCTGGGGCTTTAGGGGTCTGTGCCGCAGACCAGAGGGTGTCTGCGGGGTTCTTATACTTATTTTCATTTTTTAAAAAATTATAATAACCTGGAGGCTTTTAAAGTTATTTTTGCCTTCCCTGGGGCTGCGTGTGCTGGATGCTGTCAGCGCTCCATGCATGCAGATGTGGCAGAGCAGCTTGGAAGCTTTCCATTCAGCCACTTGGTTCCGAGCCCGGTGCCATCGTGGTGTCCCAGTGGTGGGGTCCCCCTGGGGACCAGCCCTGCTCGCAGAAGCAGCTCTGTGTGCCCAGCCCTGCAGCCTGGAAAAGCCTCAGGGTGGTCCCGGGGCATGGATGTGGTCCACCACAGTGGCGATGCCATCGGGTTGGTTTTCTGGGAGAAGGAGGCGGTGGAGTGCTTGCACAGAGCAGTCCCCAGCCTCATGGCAAGCGCTCTCCTTCCCACCCCGCATCCCACAGGACCCGATGCACCAGGCGCTAGGGGAGGTGCGGCGATGCAGCCTCCTGGGTGGACAAAAGCTTGCAAAGGTCGGTTGGGCGATTGCTAAAGTCTCTTTCCAAGCAGGGTCCGGAGGCCTGCAGAGGAATGAGACCAAAGTTTTGTCTCTTTGTCTGACCCCAGCAGCCCCTGCAAGGGGTGGGAGGACCCCACTGCTCCACCAGCTTGCCTGCCTGCCTGCAGCGCCTGAGCTGCTGCAGAAGTATTGGCCTTTCCTTGTGCCATGCAGCTGCTCCTCCTTGGAAATATTTATCGCCAAGAAATGATGGCAGGTGATGGGAGAAGATCCTGGAGCTGAGCCTGCACAAATCTCGTAAAATTCTCAGCCCTAGACATGACGTGTTACAGTCGTCCTTGGCTTCGTTCCTCTAAAGCTAGTGGTGATGCAAGGGAAAACATATCCCCTTTTGTTCTAACAGGGCCCTTGTGCCCATTATAATAAACCATTTCCTAAACAAAAATTAATTTATCTGCATGACCAATTGTGGGAAGTGCTGTTAGCCTCAGTTAGTAGAGATGAGGTTGAAGCACAGAGCTGGAGCCCAAGGTCAAGCAGGAGAGCTGGGGAGGAGCCAGGAACTGATCCTGGGTCTCCTGGATTCCTCGCTGGTACCGTAAAGGCCAGTCCTCCCTGCAGTGCCGTGCCCAGCCTACAGTCCTGCTGGCCACCAGTCAGTTTTGTCGTCAGCATTTTCCTGGTGGGAGGAGGCAGCAAGGTGCCTCTGGATTAGCAAGGTTGTGAAAAATAGCTTTCCAGCTGGCCTGGTGACCTTCTGGCAGCAGGAGAGAATTTATAGGCAGAAGATGGAGATGTGATTTAAAATGAGCAGCAGTGGGGAGCTGTGCCTTTACTTCTTGAAGCGGAGCAGGAAAACTGACTTGTCCCTGATCCCATCCTGGGCTGAGAAATGGTTTCGGGTTTCATGTCTCCATTACAGAAAGCCCTCAGCATCTCACCTCGCTTTCCTGCAGAGCAGCCACGGTGCAACGCTGGGCTCTGCCCATGCAATCACTGAGAGCATCTGATACGCTCAGCTGCTGAGCAAACCTAGCCCAAGGCTGGGTGAGCAGATAAGGTCCAATTAGGGGATCTGAATATTGATTCACTGGGGAGAAGGTATGACATTAAAGCATCACTGGAAGACTAAAACCACGCCGGAGTATTGCTTAAAATGAAAGGCAGTGAATTTGCATCAGAATGTGGGGCAGGACTTCGAAAATGAGGGGCAGCTACTAATTAGAATGCATTAGTTAACATAGTTCACCCCTATTCTATCTCCCATGGCCAGAGATGCAGAAATGGCACTTGTTAGAAAAACAAGTCAGTATTTAGTCAGTATTTAGCTCCAGAGTGTTACCGATACCATCCAGAATGACACAAAGGCCTTTGAGAGATCTTACATTTCAGTCGGTCCTTTTTCAGAAGACGCCATCGTGTAAAACCAACCCAGCCAACAACCCGGGAGCCTGGAAACACAGCTCCGAGCTGAATCAGGCTGCGCTGGTTTTGAAGTCAAATGGCTGAGCTCATCCATGTTTCCTGCCTGGAAGTACCCTGGCGGGCAGCTGGGTGCCACAAGCAGCATCGGTATTGCAGAGCAGAGCTGGCGCACAGGCAGGTCCAAGCCCCAGCCCTCGTGCAAAGCCCGTGCTGGAGCACCTCGGAGCTCCTCTGACTCTGGGCATCCTCAGGCTGAAAGCATCAGTGGTGGAGGTTGTTCTGCAAAGGCTTGAGCCAAACAAGCTGCCCTAAACCCCCAGACTCTGTCAGTACAAGAGGTGAACTCCAGGTCTCCTTCCCCTTACAGCCCTCCTGTGTTAACAGAACCCCCGGAGAGCAGCATCACCTGTCCTCCGAGCTCTCCTCACTCCCCCTTGCTTCTGCTCTCTGCACAAGGTCGACTTGTATCCTCAATAGTGACTTGACAAGAGCGTTTTGTCACTTTTTTCCCTACTCCTGAAGCATGAAGGAAGGGTTTGGGCAACCTGAGGGAAAGCAGAGCCCTCTCCCACCTGACTCAATTCCCAGGGCAGCTTCCGCGCCCTGGGGTCACTTCTGTGGCTGTGTGCTGCGGTGCAACCTGCGAGCTGGAGGGGTGCATCAAACCCAGTCAGACACTTCAGGGCATGGGGAAGCAAAGAGATGCCCGGTGAGGAAGAAGCAGGAGCAGCAGTTTCAGTGTTAGCACCTCCGTGTGAGGTGAAGGCTGTGCCGGGGTACCTCCGCTCGCCTGCCCTCTGCGCCATCGCTACACCATGAGGTTTTGGCAAGGGCTGTCGCTGCCCTGGGATAACATCATGAAGTTGGCTCCTCTTCTTTTCAAACCACTTGGCTTCACAACGTTGTAATTTCTTCTATCCCATATCAAAAGGATTTTTATCTGAGGAAGAAAGAACAAACAGAAATAAAAGAGAAAAGGAGTTTTCAGGTCGTGCCATCTGATTCTTGCTGCTGGTGTCAACCTTTTTTATGTGCATCCAGAGCTGGTGCCATTTCACACCTGCTCCGTGCTTGTTTTTAAATGACACATAATGATGATAGGCGGTGTAAAGATGAAGCTTCATCCTCAATTAAATTGCATTTGCTGTCTTTTCATTTCCTGCCCCAGTTGAGGAGGAAACCCCTGGAGAGCAAGATCTTTAAGTTTAATGAAGTAGGAGGTGCCTGCAAAACTAAAGGTGATCTTGTTTGTAAGACGAAGATCAGTGCTGATATATAATGTTTCCAGAATATTGTGCTTCTGTGTGATGCCCCAGGGAGTGTTTCAGGTTATTGGAAATGCAGATGCAGGAATTTCAGGTCATCAGGTGAGAGTATCCAGCCTGTGCCAGCTGCTGCTCAGAGCTGCCCGCAGCCGCACTTCAGCGTGGGGCTGGACCTTCTTCACTGTCTCCGGTGGGATCAACTGGGAGTTGATCCCACTGGTGCCAGCAGTGGGTCGTGTTTGGCACGTGATCTTCGCATCCCTACGGACTTCATCCCAGCATGAAGTGGGGACGCGATGGGGGTGCTGGGGTGAGGTTCTCCATGCCCTCTGGGGCTGCGCGGTGCTCCAGCCCCACCGCTTCTCTCTGCGAGTTCCCTTTGCTTCTTTATCAAAATTCAGCCCACTGTGGTGAATCCCCTGCCCTAAAGATGAGTTCTTGGTTTTGTAAGGGTCTATGATATATCTTAGTCAGTATCTATGCTATTTCATCCTTTATGCCTTCCCCCAGCTTCCTCTGAATGCCATCCAGGGCTGGTGATTTATTACCCTTCAGTGCATTTCGCTTTTTGTTGGAGAATTTATATTTAATTTTTATGCCCGTTATCATTCAGGGAGAGACGGGAAATGCTTTGGGAGCCCAGAGTGAAAATAAAACAGCACATTTTGGTGCAGTTACTTTGTTTGAAAGATGTTGTTGTATTTTGGCAGGGTATTTACCTCCTTCCTCCTTAATTTTTCCGTCATGGGTTGAAGTGATTCTAGAAGAATCTCAGGATGCTGCACTGCACTGCACGGGTGGACTCCAGCATTGCAAAGGCTGGAGCCTGCTGCTCCTCCTGCTCAGGTTACTATGACTCCTGCAGGAAAGAAGGACTTAGAATAAGAGCAGGACAATTTGGTCTTCCAAATAGCTGTGCATTGAGAAATGAGGAGTTACGGAGCAACAGAGGGGGACTTCCTTTTCTTAGCCCCCATGACCTTGCTAGTGGTGAGATTCTTCTGCGCCACCTCCTGTACACCTTCCGTCTGAGGTTAATTTCGTGGAGCTCATCTGAGTCAAACTTCACATCCCAAGGAGCACAGAGATAAGTAATTTGGCCCTTGGTCTCACAGCAACACCAGTGCATGGTGCCAAGACCACAACTAAGTGCTTCTGATGCTCTTTGCACAGTGTCCCTCTGCTCCTCATGATTCTGTAATTCCCCCCTCCAGCCCCCACTGAAAAACCATCGGGTTTTTCTTATCAAAAGTGGAAGATTTTAGGAGCAAGATAAAACTCTTTTGCCTGAGCCAAGGGACCTGGGTGAGTTTGGGAGGAGGATGGGGGAAGGCGTTTAGAAGTTCATCCAGATGTCTGGTAAAAATTCTGCTCCTTCTTCCTTACTGGGATTTGCTCCTCTAATTCTCTGCCACATCCCCAGCATCACTGAGAGTTTTGGTGTTCAGGGCTCTGCACCCACCCAGTTTGACTCCAAATTTCTCTTATTCGTTCCCCTCTTCTACATCTCTCTTGCACAAATGCCCATTCTCATGGTATCTCTGAACTCATTGAGTACTGAGAGATGCAGCTCTTGAGAGGTCCAATAAACCTGGATGGGTCCATTGAAACGGAGGGGAACTGCGGAAACAGCACTGTCAAGCTGAACTCTTTATTGGGTTCTTGGCTGACAGCAAAAGTGGCCCCGTGGCCACCTGGTTTTAGCTTGTGTCACTGTGGTGGCTTCTTCGTGCAGAGCTTTGGATCCCCGTGCATGCGGGGTTGTCCCTTCAGCTGCCTGCCTGCTGCTGCAAAAGCTGCCGTTTCGTCGCTGACCGGCGCACTGAGTTCTCCTTGGTGGTGGTTAAAGCCCAGCGGTTCATTGCTCTGTCTCCCTAGTACTTTTTCTGTTTTAATTAAAAGCTTCGCTCCAGTTTGACCTTCTGCAGTGCTGTGGCACATCTGAGGCTGAAGCGAGCCTCTAGCTGTGGGGGGCCGTGGCTGGCTGGCTGCACTCACCGCTCACCCCACGGCTGTGGGTCCCTGCCTGCTCCTCCGCGCCGGAGCAGGCCGCCCGGTGCCCAAGTACTTCACAGAGCAAGGTGTAAAAGCAGTGCTCCGTCAGTGAGAGCCCAGGGTACTCACTGAGGAGACGTTGCTGGGAATCATCACTGACTTCAGGAGGGTGGAGGAGGAGGCGCAGGAACCTCACCTTGCTCTGTTGCCTGTTTGTACATTGTCAGCTAGCCCAGGCTGATCTGAAGGAATTGGTTCCAATTAGTGGACTCGTTCATGGTTTAGGACTCCGAGTATGGAGACTGGGTCCGGTTCCTGAACGCTCGGGACCATTTGGGCTGCGAGCTCAGAGACGTGGCCGCTGCCTGGGGGCCGGAGAGCACGGGGACGTCTTGCTGCACCCCGGCTGTTTGACCACAGCTCCTGGGTCCTCGCCCAGGAGCCTGCGGAGCTGAGGCCGTGTTTGGTGGGCAGCTGGTTGCAGAGGAGGGGTGCTTTGGTGGAATCTGGATCCCACCACTGAAAAAGCAGTCGGTCCGCTTCTGGGATGAGCAGTGATCTCCACTGTCTCGGCCACAGCCCTCCCAGCGAGCAGAGCCACTTGCTGGGCCGACAGTGCCCATGGTGCTGCACCAGCAGCGTGCTGAGCGGGCACTTGGTGTTGCCCAATATAACAAATGCCATGGATAATCCTGTAGCTCCCACTTCTGAATCGTAACTCCCTGGGTTAGTTTCTGCCTCCCAGGCTTCTCAAGGTGACAAAGCAGCATGTTGCACAGTCCAACCGGGTATCCCAGCCTGTGGGAGGAAAGGGAAGGCACCCTAGCTGCAGACCTGGAAGGTGTTCTCGCAGTTCAAATGGAACCCAGAGGAACTGGCTTAAAGGAGAGTGTTTCAGTTCAAGGAACAAAATGCTTGCTTTACTGTGAAGTATTTAATTTTGAAGAAACTGTCTTTTCCCTTAAAAAATCCCAGCCATTGTGACCGAAAATTCCCGTCCTCTATCCGTTAGGTACCTCGTTCTCTGCAAGCACTAACACGATGTAGCAGGTTTTGTGGGATTTCCCGAGCCCGAGCCAATCTGAAGCAAGCTATCCCAAGTATTCAGCCCCACAAACACAACTGCCTCTGTCTCCGGCTTTGAGCCCCTTGCTAAGCAGCTCAGAGTCTTAAGTCCGAAGGTCTTGGGTCTGATCCGTGCAGACAACCAGCCAGAGGCTTATCTTTCCAATGCGCCATACCCTCCTCTGCCGTGGATTAGAAAGTACTGGATTATCTGCTTGCCAGAACCGGTAGAAAACTGTGTGTCCTGCTTCTTGTAGGGCGAAGCTGAAACCATAGAGGGGTGCTGCGCCTGCTTCTGGACCTGGTGACGGGAAGGACTAACAAACCCAAGTGCCCACACCATTCCCGGTGAGTAGCTGCGTCCTGCGTTATACGCGGAGGTGGTGAGCGGTACGGGAGCACCCTGCCATTAGTTCCTGCTGCTGCTCTGCAAGGAGAGGCTCACCATGAGCCTGTAAGGACACCTGGCTTTGTATTCTGGCTGGTTTTGCTCTGCAGTCAGGCTGAAGGCTCTCCTTCTGAGCCTGCTGGGTGCATGCTCGTCCTGGCCTGGTGCAAGCATTCAAGGGGCCGGAGGCTGATGCCTGCGGTGAGGACCTGCTGCTCCCCCCTGTGCTACTGGCACTAGAGGCGAGAGTGCCTTCATCACGCCTGGATGCGTAGATAGTGATGGTTCGGATGTGGTGGGGTTCTGCATGTTTTAATTCCTGATTCTGCCACGTCAGGGCTTGGGAAGATGAAAGCCGAGCCCCAGCCTGTGGTATTTCCAGGGTAAGGCAGAAGAGTGTGGCTGTGGTGGGCACACGGGAGGGCGTGGGGGAAAGCACTGAGGTGGCACTCGGACAGCTCTGGTCCAAGGGCAGCCAGGACACAGGCTTCAGGCCGGGCTGAAAGCACCTCATGGAAGAAGAGGTTTTGTGGAGGGATGGAAGAGGGTTTGGGGATCGGTTACGCTGTGCCCTAAGTATTGAGAATGCTGCTCCAGGAAGCTGGTGCGATGAGAAACTCACTGTGCTTGCCGAGCAACTGAAGTCAGTGTAGTCCTGAGCTGGGAGATCTCTTGCTGTGTTTGTGGGAGTTCTGTTTCACTGAGCACACAGTAAAAGGGCTCCAGCTGAATAAAAACTGGTTTGCTTCAGCAGAGACTGAATGAAGATTTCAGGACTTACTGGAAGCAATTGTACGATGCACAATGCATGATGTGAGCATGAGGTAGTGAAATGTTTTCAGCAGTGGACTTTCCCCTCTAGTTTCCAATGAGATAAAAGCAGCTCCTAAGTTTCCAGTTCTGCTGGGCTTGCAGCCGTGGTGTAACACATTTGTTTTAATTGGTAGCATGGTTGAGTTTTTCCTTGGGAACTTACATAGGAGAGAGAAAAAATAAATGTTACCAGGTGGAACCTCTTGCCGTATGGGTAAGAGCTCTGCTGTCGCTTGGTGGACACCAAGGGATGCCACATTCACATTTACACTTTTTATCTTATTTGGAAATCTGATACATGACACTCCAAAATAACAGAGGGCTACCCCCGATTCACCTGAATGCTTTCAAACCAAAATCAGGATGCTGAAGGAGAAGGGGAATTTGGCTTTGTTAATGATTTGGCTGAAGCCTCTTTCTCCCTCTAGCTTAATATACCTCCCTTTAGTAGTAACAAAAACATCTTGTCGACTAACGAATTCTGACACGTGGATATGTTAAGCAAACAAGTGGACTAAAAGTCACCTTCTTCATGAACAAGAGAAGTACTGTACCCTAATTCCAGAGACCAAGATTTAACTCAGCAAATTAAGTTACGGGATTCAGCAGCATGAAAGAACCATAGAATCTCAGAATATCCTGAGTGGGAAGAGACCCACAGGGATCAAGTCCAACTCCCGGCTCTTCAGAAATACGTCATTTTTTAACATTCAAGGCAATTTTTAAAAGTTCTGCCAGAAGTTTTTCAAACTTTTGTTTCGGTCATTGGCATATTAAACATTGCTTTCAACTATGGAGCCTTCTTTTCCCACAGGGTATTTATTGTAGCTAGGTGCAGCTGTGCTGTCCCCTGAGCAGAAGACAGTCTCTTTTATCCTGCGAACAGAGGCTGCAGGGCTTGAGCTGCAGCACCTTCTTCAATTGGCGAGCCCTGTGCTTTCACAGGGCTTCTGAACCCTTGAATGCTGCTGGCTGATTATTTGTTGCAATTATGGGGAGCTCAGAGAATAAAGGTTGATTCCAGAGGGAGCTGTGAAACTGCCTATTTCTTGGGGGATATACAGAAAGCTGTGAAAATATCTGTTATTCAGGCAACTCAAGGAGAGCATTGAGAGTAACTGGAGAATGAGGAGGGCTGATGAAAATGCCTATTATTTCAGCAGTGCTGGGAAAATCACAGAAATACCTGTTTCAGGGCTGACCTATAGAGGTTTGGAAGTGTCCCATAGCGAGAGGACACAGAGCATCCTATAAGGGTTTGGGTAGCTCAATGAAAACGGTGAGGATGAAGGTTTCTGTCTGTCGTCTCAGAAGCAGCCAGCGTCAGAGGGGGCCATCACAGTGTCTAATCACAAATAAATCCAGACTGTAATCACTTGCTCGGGTCGTTTATCAGCTCCGGCAGTTCCTGTCCTCTCTGGATTAGGACGGGGCTCGGTCGCGCTTTAAGCAGTGATCTGGTAGTGACCTTCTTAGCACCCCGGGGGCCAAGGAAGGAAGCGATGTAACAGGTTGCTTAATTTAGAAGAGATGATGTGGGTTGGTGGGGACTCGCAGGTGCCGGTGCCCAGGCGCAGGAGACGTGGCCGAGGGGCAGGCACGGCGCTGCCCTGGCTGGCGCTGCAGCACCCGCGGGACATGGGGGCTGCACTCCCAGGGGCTGTGCACGAGGCTACAAAACCCTGAACGTGGGACTGAGTTACCCTCTGTGCCTAAGATACTTCGGTCAAGGAAAAGAATAGGCCTGAGGAACTGATGTACCTCGAGTGACTGTAAAGCTGTTACTCTTCCCAGAGGCTCTACAGGTGCTGTGAGCCACGAGAAGACAACCTGAGCCTTTCGGGAGCAGCGATTGCGTGCAAAGCCCTGAGAGCCGCTGTCAGCTGCTGGGCCCGTTGCTTGCAGCAGGCACTTTGCAGCACTCACATTGCAGCCAGCGTGGGCAGGCGCTGCACACCCAGCGCTGACCTGCTTTGCCCCTCGTGGGTTGTTTCCTTTTTGAAAAATTCATATTCTTCTGCAGGCAATTAGATTACGTGATTTCTGCAGTGTGGGTTCTGAGGTGTCCACGCACAAGGCCTTTATTTATTTTTACTTTGGCAAACGTGCAGAGGGAATTTTCAAATGCAATTGCCTTGCCAGCAGCATCCCTTTCCAACACAGGGTTACTCCAGCGGAACCGTGCCGGTGGAGGTGAAGCACGGAGTCGCTGGGAGCAGGGTATGTTGTGCTTGGCCTCCCGACCCCTGTTAGCGGCCCCACGTGTTTCAGACATCTTCTGTTTGAAACCCGGGTGTCTGCAGGAGTGCCGTAACCTTGGTTTGCCCACGGTGCTTCGTGTGTGTTTGCAAATCCTAAGGGGAGGGAGAAGAAACCCAAATAACTGAAAGCGCCCTCAGATGATTCCCAGGAGATAAAACGAAGCATGTGGTTTTGTTTGCTCCGTGACCGCTCTCACAGCGGGCTGGGTGAGTGTTGAGCTAGAAAAGCCGTGTTCTTGGCAGTGAAGCTGTCTTTGGCTGTCATGGAAGCGGAGCTCGTCGAGAGTGGTTTTGATGGATGATTATTATTAAGGAGTTATTTTGTGGTTGCAAAAGCACCACGAGCACTCTCTGCAGAACGCAGATCCTGCTGTTGGCCAGCACCAAATTCCCCAGGATGGAGACGTCCCCTGTCTTTGCCCCCACATCTCTTCGGCCTGCGCAGAGCTGGGTTTAGCTGGCTCCCAGTAGGAACCTGAGCAGCCCCAGCCACGGACTGGGTTTTCCAGCGAGAGCCAAACCTGGCATGCAGAGCTCCCAGAGGCGGGCACTGACCTTGGCTGGGGAGCTCGGTCCTCGCTTCTGCCCGTGCCAGGCTTCTGTTGCTCTGCTGGGCGTGAGCAGAACCTGAGAAATGCCTTCACACAGCGTATGTGATCTGGTGCCCTGCGCCTGCTGGGGGTTAACACACCTCCCGAGGCAGCCGTTAAATGCTAGAGCTGAGGTGGTTTTCTGCCATCGACCGAAATGAGCAAGTGAGTGCTGGAGCTGAGAGCTGAGTTCTCTGCAAATCTCGAACTTATCAAAATAACACGTCAATTTAAATTATCTGATTTGGGAGGCAAGGGAGGGTTGTTTTTTAATTCTGGGATTTGCTCTTTGAAATCATCTTTGCTTCTCAGAGCTTCTCCACGCTTGAAGGTTAATTCAGACTGAGGTAGTGCATGAATCAAAAATGTAAAATCTTTTCCCGAGTAGCTGCTTGTGTAGGCACCAGCTGACAGACGATGGCACGAGTCATTTCTATGGCCAAAGGTAGCTCCCATGCTCAAAGTTCAGGCACAAATGCTTGCAGAATGAAACTTTAAAGGTTTCTAAGCTTCGAGTGATCGGTCGCAGAGGTGTCCCCCAGCTGCGGATAGGCGTTTGTTGAGCATTGCAGAGCCCGAGGAAGTTCTCACAGGCCTGGCATGGGGAGGTTGTATTTACTGACACCCTGGGTTCCTAAACAAGCTGATAGCCAGAAGGACTGAGGACAGGTTCTTCTCACCTGTATCTGATCCACCAGGTCCCAGCCATCTTGGCTTGATTCTCCTTCACCCACGAGACATTTTCTCCCTCTCCTGGCAGGAGCCAGTTGCTGCCCACTCAAGGATTATTATATGCTATAAGACAAGCCAGAGATAAGCCAGGGAACAGGATTTAATACCAGATGAAGGCAGGTTCAAGTCTATGCCTCACAGTTCAAGTTCTCCACCGTGATTTTCCCAAGTTCCCTGCCCAGTCAGCTGTGCTTAATCCTTCAAAGGTATCCAGTCACCTTTGAGGGTCTGGGCCTGAATTTCTCAATTCTAAACCTTTACAAGGGAATATTTTTTCTGCTCCAGCTTCACCTGCTGTGAAGACATTACCCCATGCAGTGCTCAGACCAGGTGCAGCTTTCTGGCTGCCCCTCTGAGTACCAGAGCTGGAAGGGGAGTCAGAAAGTAGAAGGCAAGGGGATGCCTTAAAACAAAAACCTGAAAATAAGGTTTTTGTACATCTTTTTGTACATCTTTTCTTAGCTTCCCCTTGCAAGGCTGTATCAGCATGCGCTTGATGGGATGTGATGGCTCTGACCTTGTCAGATGCATCAAACATGATGCGAGCCTGGATTTTCTTAAAAAGAAAAATAAGAGTTAGCAAGAAATGCAGAGAAGACAAACAAACAGATGGCTGCATCCTTCATCAGTAGAAATCTGGGCTGGGACTTGCTTGCAGCAAGGTTGGAATTGGAGATTTTAGGAAATTAGCCAAAAAGTCACTTACTTTACCACCCTCCTTATGGAGCACTTCATCTTCATGCACGTTTCCCCTGTGAGGCAGTGACCTTTCGCAGGCTGCAGTGACACAAAGACGTGGCACTGATGTGAGGGACCTCGTGCTGCTGGGGCTGGGGCTGGCCCTGTGTGCTGTGACAGCCAGCGAACGCTCGGTGTGCGCGTTCCCGTGCCGACGGTCCATGTCTGGGAAGGGCGCTTTTCTTCCAAAATTCTGGGGTGAGGGGGGAGATTTCTTCCTGAGATTAGAAGTTGCACTAAAATACAGTGTCAGAGGGTCAGTGAGGGTGGCCTCAGGGTGGCATGTTGTCCAGCCCTGGGGGACAGGTCTGTGTCCTTGGTGGGTGAGCTCTGCAGGGACAAGCTCTGCCACGGGCTCTTCCTGCTGCCTTCAGAGCAGAGGGACAAACAGGGACCATGTCGGCTTTGGTCTTCTGCTTGCTTGTTCTTTCTGGAGCGACAGGGGAAAACCTTGTAATCAAACCCAGCTTTGTTCTTTGGCATCTGTCCTTACAGCCTTGGCTTTGCTTTCTGGCAAGGCACAGGTCTCACACCCGCATCCCATTGACCTCCTGTGGGTTATCTCCTCCTCCAGGTGAAATAACCCCACCTGCAGACTGTGACTGACGGTTGAACACATGCCTGTGTTGCATCGAGCCCCAGACTGAATACAGTTGGGTTGTGGGGTTCCCCAGGCCATGGCATGATAGCTTGCAGCAAGTATTAGGAATTGCTTAGCTGGAAAAAGGGTTGGTGGCTCCGTGCTGCTCGTCTCAGTGTGTGTGTTCGTGGGAAGATAGAGGCACTATTCTTGAATTTCTTCTAATTCAGATAGAATTGGGGGAAATAACAGAGATTTTTTGTGAATCCTCTTGAACAACATTTCTTTTTGAAAGTGCTGCAGAGGAGCAGCAGGTCAGGAGGGCAGACTCACGCCTCTGGAGCTGGATTGAACCACGCACAGTCTGAGTGGAAGGTGACATGCACCACACCACTGAACTACACTCCTTGTAGCTAGGAGGGTTACTAATTACAGGAATTAGTGTTTTAAAGGGCATAAGTTTAAAACACAGGTGTAGTCAGAGAAGTAACGTTGGAAGGGGATGTTGTCCTCCTCAGATCTGCCTCCCACGTGAGTTTGGGGACGTCTTGCTGCAGTACGGGTCTGGGGGAAGCACTGCAAGCAGTGTCCCCGCGTGTCCTGCAGCTGCTGAGCAAGCTCCCACTTCCCAGGTGAGCCGCAGGGATGCTGTGCTGGCGCCTGCCCTGCTGTGGCGTTGATTTAAAGCACTGCAAAGCTGGGGGCCAGCTGATGGGCTGCAAAATCTTACCCTGTGACAACCTAGAGGCTGTCATCTGCTTGCGCCTTCGTATATGAGGCAGCTATTGTTGTCACGCACTGAAATTCCCGAGTCACAGCAGCAAATCCTAGAGGGGGTGCTGAAGGCACAGGGAGAAGGCTCCAGGGGTCTGTGTTTGCATTCTGGATTTGTGCATTTTAAGAAATGCGCACAAAAAGGGGACGGGTGGTGTCTGGTGGGGATGCTGAACGGCGTCAGGTCCAGTGCAGGCTCCCTGGGGTATCAGCATCCTGCAGTGCCCATCTCAGCCCAGTGCTGGTCTGTGATCACACCACAGCTAATATTTCCTTGATCCGAGCCTTACTGCCCTGTGTGGCTCTGCTCTGGTGTGTTAAGAGGGACTGGAAATACACCCTTTGCCTTGTCTCTCTGCACTATGGCATCCCTGAGAATTACCTGCTTCCTATTACCTGTCAGGTAAAACGCACCATCAACTTAGCTATTTATAATCCAGCTTAACCAGAAGCCAAAGACAAGTTTGTGAGAGTGGAGAGAGGTCAGGGAACCCACTTAGCTTTCTGCAGTGTTATTAATTATCCATGGCTTTTTGTCCTACTTCCCTTCCGAGTGCTCGCTGAGACACGTGGGGGCCCGCTGCCGCCGGCTGAGCCGCGGTGCTGCTCCTTGCCCAGCTTCGGCTGCCACCGTCAGTGCGTTGATCTAGCTCTTTGAAAATAATCTGCCTTTTTTTTTTTTTTTTAATTTGCCTCTCATAGCTTTGAATGCCGATATTATTTCTTCTCCCCTCCTCTGGCACTTGTACCCTTTGCTTAAGATCTCAACCTTCCCCAGGCACCAGGGCACACCGTTCATTTCGAATGATGCTAATTTAAAGACAAGATGAAATCCAGGCTTGCCCAATTTATTCTTTTCCTCTGTGAGTTGAATGGCCTGAAAATACCCACACAATTATTTCCCATCCCCACACATGCCCCTAGCTGCTTTTCTAAAAACTGCCCCCCTACTCCTGAGAAAAGCGAGGCACCACGTGCAGTGCGGTGGCAACTGAGAGCCCTCTGGTGAAATACTGCTTTAGGGGGCTATCTTGGCCAAAATACTCCACCTTGCAACGCCTCATCCCACGGGCAGCCCCCCTGCAGTCTCCTTTGGAGGCACAGGGGTGGATGGAGACCACTTGCAGGCAGGTGAGGGGAGTGCACAGCCGAGGAGTGAGGCTCGGTGTACCAGCACCCCAGCACTGGCCATGCTGTCTCATTTTGCAAGATGCTTACTTTCTTCTTCAATGGTTTTGTGCTTCTCATCCTCTTAATAACACATCTGCACTGTTTATCTGACTTGCATGTGGTCACAGCCTTTATAGCCTGTGCCTTGGTTCTTACTACACTTCCCAAAGCCTCTTTATTCCCTGGGTTCTCTAATCTTTCCGCCAGCACCCATGTTTTATGCTTTGGTTATGCCTCCCTTCCTTTTAATTAATTTTTCACACTACTTTGCTCGTCCCTCTTGCCCTCTTTTGTTTAATTTATTGTTCACTAGCCATCATAACCCCTGGGCAAGCCTTTAATTTATCTCTTCCCGCGTCCCATCGCCCCCCTCTGTCCTTTCCCTTTATTGATTTCTCCAGCTTGATTTCACCCTGTGCGTGCCAGCATCATCTCCTGCTCTTCTCTCCTCCCAAAAAATTGCTCAGGTGAATTTCTCCCCCCATTAGCGACCTTGCTTCCTTGGGAGCACTATTCCAACAGGGCTGAGCCTGCTCTTTGGTAGGTTTCCACCCTGCTCACAGTTATTTTGCGCCCTGAACTCCACATGGAATTAACTAACGGTAATTTCCATCCCAGTTGCTGTAAGGAAATGGTCCTTCTCCTACAAGCCTCTGCCAAACTGAGGAGACTTGGTGGCCGCCACCCAGCACAACATCTCTGCTGGCAGCCTGGGGGCGAAGAGGGACCCCCGGGGGCAGATGCCAGCAGGTTTCAGCTCTGACCAAGGGCAGAGGTTGGCTCTCTCAGGGGCTCTTTGTTCCTGCAGTTATCCCAGTGCTGACGAAGTGTTCCTTGTCCTGGAGAGGCTGGGGCTGCCCACCGCCCAGCTGTCCCTCTGGTCTGAAGCTGTTGCCAGTCTGCATTTAAGTGGTGAGGAAGGGGAGAGGGAATAAATGACCCTTCGGTGCTGCAGCTGCCCCCTGCCAGCCACAGCCCGGATCGCAGGAACTGGGTGTGCACGGGCTGGGACAGGGGACCTTCAACTTTGCTTTCTGTTGGGACAAACTTAACATAAGATCTTATGTATGATCTGTAAATAAGCGGCCCATCTACCTACAGACCAGCTCCTTCCATTACCACAACGGGTTTGGAAAACAGTTACTGCGGGTACACGGGTTATTTTGTCATCTGTAGCTGTGTGATCTGCAGTCAGCCCAGGAGCAGGAGAGGGTCGGTGGCAGGAACCAGGGTTTTAAGATATAGGCATGCTGTGGCTCAAAATTGTGATAACACACCCACATTTCTAGAGCTGTCCGCACAAGAGAACGCTCTGTTTAGAGTCTTGCTCACATACATGGTGTCTGTCTGCATGAACACCGCGCTGGTCGTGTCCGATGAAGGGCCAGAGCAAAGCAAGGAGGATTTGATGCTCGGTGTGAAGGACTGTTCGGATGTTCCACCTCCTGTCTCCCGGCTATCGGGTCGGTTAGAGCAGATGTCGACGTAACGAGGTGGGTACTGAGGAGTCTGCAGGGTTGCTCCCCAGTCCCTGTGTTGTAGTGCTGTTAAATCGCAGGGCAGCAATGCTGATGCACGGGTTATCACCTGCTTGCTTTTCATGAAGAAGAAAGCTCAGAACAGGAATACCTGCACGGAGAGATCAGGGCAGGAAAGTAAAAATCTCTGGAGAAGGGTGGCCCTGAACACATCTGCCCCAGGGGCAGCAGAGCCTTGGCAAAGGACAGTCCCCATGAAGGTCTCTGCCCTGGGACACTAATTGAATGCTATTGAATTGATGGGTTGGTTGTAAATACTTCTAATTCTGTGGTGAGGTGTTAGCATTGTTTGGCTAGGAAATGAAATACAGGACCTGTGTAAGATGCTGTATTCAGCAGAGGTTTGTAGATGGGGGCTGAGAAGTGTGAGCTCAGCTGCAGCCCCAGGCTGCCATCCGTCTGCCGGCACCACCCGAAGGTAAACGCCGCAGCGCCTTGTTGCACTGCTTCCTTCTCCCCTTCTCTGTGCACAGTTGTTTTGGTTCTTCCTGATTTCTGTTCTCCCTTCTTCATCCGAGTTCAACGTGATGGAGAGGATCCTTAAAATTAACTCTGAAAACTGATCGTTTCCTGGTGCTTTCGGGGAAATTCAAAGGTGTTCATGAAGTGCTGGCCTTTTTTTCCAAATTAAAAATCCCTCCCTGTCTATCTTGCAACAATTTTTACCATTACACAGGAAAAGCAGCCCAGCTCCCTGCTACCTCTCCTGCGTTGTGTCTGCAGATGCAGGAATATCTCATTTTTAATGTAGGCAGAGCCCTTGCCCTGCCACTGAGAGCAGTTTTACGCCGATTTGTGCTGGCAGATTTTTTTCCCCACCTATAAAAGGAAATGTAAAGCCCACTTGGGTGGTCAGTGAGCGCTACCCACCTCACGTCACATGCCATTAGATGAGGCTCAAGATCAAAACCTTGGGGTAATCTCAACAGCTGAGTAAATACATAGACGATTCTTTTTTTGTTTGTAGCTTGATCAAGTTCAAGGCTGAGGAACAGATCTAGAGCTAGAAAAAGGGGCTTTGCCGTATTTTTCGCCAACTTTGTATTGAAACAGCATCTGACAGGAAGGGATGCATAAAGGTTTGGGTAATTTATCTTACATTGTGAATTGTGGTTCTTTTGTGAAATACCCCAGGCCCCTCGGCACAGTGATTGATTCAGTACATCTGCCTTCCCCAGTAAATGACATTTCTGTTTGTCTCCGTAGGTTCTCTGCAAATAAGGAGCTATAAATAAACAACAATATCTGTATTTGCAGGGGGTGGAAAACTGCGTTTAAGCTTTTCCTTTGCACGTTGTAAACAAAAATGGACAATTAAGGCATATAGTAAGTCAAAGCTGTGTGGAAATCAGGAATGCACACAGATGCTGCTTTATGGCACATAAAACCTACGGTACTGTAAAAACACTTTATATTATTTTGCAGTTAGAGGAAAAAGTTTAAGGGTGTGCAGAATTTATAATGGGGAGCAGCCAAGCCTTCCAGTAAATTTTGTGTTCCTGAGCCCACAAGCAGAGTACAAAGTCCTTCATGGTCCTGGAGGTTCGAGTCTCGATGGGCAACGCGAGGAGTGAGGCTTTGGCAAAGAGCATGGTGTCGTAGGGGCTCAGTGCTGCTCGCTGGAGTTCTTGCTGGCACCTCCTGCGCACCGAATGCAGTGAGTTAGGGCTGTGCACAGTGGAGCAACATTAATGAGAGTTGCGGGAAGGTTTGATAAGCAGCATGCAGTTGAGTTTCGTCCCTGATTTTTGGCTTTTGGGCTCTGCGATGAGGCATTGCCCGAGGTGTCCTCGCCCTGCAGGTGCAGCCCCTGGATGCACGGTGCATCGGGAGAGGAGTTTGTCCTCCCGGTGCGGCTCTCAGAGCACTGAGGGCAGCATGCAGGTCTTGCAGACAGGCCCTAGTGCAGCAGTTCCCATTGGCTTTGAAAGGATTTCCCAACCTATGTGCTGAATTTTGTTTGGAAGAACTTGTTTTGACATAGAACCCACAGCTTTTCCACTGGTATTTTTCAAATCAGGCTCAGACAATGTTAGTAAGTTACTTTACAGTTAGTTACCTGCCTGACTTTCCAAGAGTATCATTCATTTTGCACTGCAGTCACAGATACTGAATACAAGATGCCTGTGGCTAGAGATAGGTCAATGGTGAATATTTTAATCAAAGAAGGAGGCTGATCTGCAAGTCTCAATATCTGGTACATGGCTTTTTATTCAGATGGGTGTTTGCCTAAGTAAATTCAAAAGGTCAGAGGTGTGCCTGGCTGTCGAAAAGGTACAGGATTAATTCGCAGCACAAGCCACGAATGGGCCAATGCGGGCAGATACTGGGGCATTGCTTGCTCATAATCACCTCAGCAGTAAAACCACGCAGCCTTGGTTTTGTTCCTTTGGCGAAGTGCTGGAGAGAAAGCTCGGTCCCGCTGTCCTCGAGGCGGGTGACTGGGTCTGAGGGCCGAACCTCACGGGGCACAGGGGGGTTGTCCCGTTCTGAGCAGGGCGCTGAGTCCCTCATTCAGAGTCTTCCTGTGCTCAACAGGGCAGTGGATGTCACTTTGTAGGGTGTTCCAAGAGCAATGGCCGTAGGAAAATGGTTCCCTGAGCCTCTCTTTACATCAGTACCATTTCTTCCTCATAAGCATTTTTCCACAGAGCTGTCTCGTCGGCTATCTATAGGCCCGGGCCTGCACGTCAGGGCTGCGTGCAGTACAAAAGTCCTTCACCATCTTGCATCAGCATCTACTTCAATCCCAAAGCCATGGGATGGGCTCTGCTGGCAGCTCACCCCGTCCTGCTTGTCCTTTGTCTCTGCTTTCACTCCTGCCTTTCACGCTCCAACCGGTGGCATCCAGAGGGAGAAAACGTGGCACCAGCTGCAGGCAGGGACCTGTCTCACCTGTGCCTGCACGCCTGAAAGTGTCCCTCCAGGTGACACAGCGCCCTAGTGGAGCCAAGCACAGTGCCTCAAGTTCAGGTTCTTTAGATGCAGTGTGGTGGGGCCTGTGTTGGAAACCTTGCATGAAGGCAAGATGGGGAGCAGCGGTGCTGTCTCTGGCCTAGAGGGTTTGTGTTTCTCCATGAGCTGCAGAGGCACTAGCTGAAACGTGGGAGCAGGGACTACTCCGATGGCTTATGCCAAATTCCTTCCCCCTGCGAGCTCCAGCAGGGACTGATGCCACCGCAGCCCCAGGGATGACAGGCTGGGAAGTCCACGAGCTCTGTGACCATGACCTGACATCAATCATCTCCATGCTGCAGAAACTGGATGCTCCGTGCTGCATCACAAACAAGGCTCCAGTCTGGTCAGGGAGGCCTTCTCACCTCTGCCTTCCTTTCTCTGTTCCTCGGTCCCTATAATCTGCCTAAGCTGATTCCCCTCAGTTCTCTAGTGCCTACAGTAGTGCATCAGTTCCTCAAGCACGCTTTGGGTTTCTTTGTCTTCATCTTTTGTAGCGTCTGTGTCCACCAGCACAATGCTAGAGCTGCCTCCCTAGTGCAGTGAAGCTTGTCCACGGGGAACGGCATGGCCAGACTGGAAGAACTGTCTGTACTCAGCTGACTCCTACTTTCTTCTTAAGCCGTTATTAATATCAAACTTGTAAAATTGCAAGGTATTAAGTTTTTGTGGAGATGCTGCTTGTTGTGTTTTGAGACAGCTGATGGAAGTCTTAATACTGCAGGTGGTGTGCTGCCAATCCGTGTAATGCTGCACTGTATTAGCACTCTGGTATCAGAAATATCCCTCCAGCAGGGAGCTTTGGAAGGCAGAGTGCATTGCCTTTATTCCTGGGCATGTGTATGCACGCTGCTCTTCTGGGTTCATGTTTGAATTTGCAAAGAATCTGTCACATCAGTAATGCCTCCTATGAATTTGGATAATAGTGTGAAAAAAAGAAAAACATCCCATCTCCAAAAACGCTGGGTGGCAAGACAGCCACCAAGGTGGGAGGGGGATGATTCAAAGGAGGGGACACCACCGGGGTGGCTGTTCCCTGTTTGTTGTGTCTGCAGGACTGGGGGGCTCAGGAGCAGCCCCTTCTGATAAAGATGCTCACTTTGTTGTGTTTTTTTTTTCACTCTTCTCACATTCCTTCTCTGTATCCATCTTCTCCCTATCCTTGCGCATGACAGGACCGTGGGGCAGTGCAGCTCCGGTCAGCCTGGGCTGCTGAGCCCACCCAGAGCCGGGACCCCTGCCTGCCTTGGGGGTCCCGCACCCAGACCCTGTGCCAGCAGGGGCAGCAGAAGGGGTGCGGGGTCCTTGGCTCGGGTGGCTGTGAAGGGAGGCTGGGGCTGGTAGCTAGACCAGAGGGTTTCAGCACCAAGAACTGGCCTTTATTGGTCTGCTTGGATTTTTCAGTTTTAAAAGATAGCCCAGAACAGTAAGCAGAAACCACGATGTATAATTTATCAAATGAAACAATGGTGGTTATTGTGGATGAAAACATTTTTGGAAAGCCCTTTCCTTCTCACTAAAATTCTCCATAAGGAACAGGCTGTCTTCTTCCCACCTCGCTGCAATCAGAAAACGCAGTTCAAGGAAAATCCTGCTCGTCCTGCTGCGGTGCCTCACACCTCCTCCCTGTGCCGGATCCGTCCCTTGCCTCCTGGCACTTGAAGCAGGAGCCCGGCTGGGAGCAAGGGCTGGGGAGGGAGGGATGCGGCGTCTGAAATCGCAGCTGCAGCAGCACACCCAGCAGTTAGAGCAAAGCATGCAAGTCAGAGATATGCAGTATGTTCTGTGACGTATCTTGGTGGTTCTCAATTAATGCCCTAATTGCCTTTAAAGAAAATAAGGCTCCAAAATTACTAGGCTGAGTTTCATATGCTATGGAATATAAAAGTGAATGGCTCTTATTGACATTTTGGAATTACAAATTATGTTTGTTGTGAAAAAATGAGAAACCGCCTGCTTAATTGGTTGTAGGCTGCAATTTGTGTGCACTTAGGTAGGAAAAATACAGCTATCTTGGGGCCCGTTAAAGATCACTTTCCTTTGAGTCAGCACAGTGGAGAGCGGGGAGGGAAGCAGATCCATGTCCTACAAAAGCTAAGACTGATGAGGAGCTGAGTGAGAGATGCACTGCCTCGGGTGGGCTGGTGGTGGCTGGACAAAGAGAAGAAAGTGGAGCTTTGGGGGTTTGAACCTCAGGAAGAAAAAACAGCAGCTCCCAGCTAAGGTGGCCTGAACTTAAACACCTGGCAAGATATGGACTGAGCTCCCGGCACAGAAGCTGTAGGCTTCTGGCTGCAAAGAGCAATTTGAGCTTCATCTCCCACAAATACATCAATGGCAAAGGCTGACCTTCTTATCCAGGAGGCCGTTCTGGTCCGTGGAGAACCAGAAACTTCTCCGAGCAGTGGTTCCTCACATCTCACACAGGTTTCCCCCGGGAAGGGAAACCTGCTTACAGAGCTCTGCTTTCCTGCGCTGATGGAGGAGAGTAAAGCTGGGGGATGAAACCGGGACACCCTCTGAAGGCACAGGAGGAAGAGGAGGTCTCTGGAGCAGAACTGCCTTGGTCCAGGCGTCCCAGCACACAGCAAGGATCAGGAGGGTCCAAGCTCAGCGCCGGGGGCTGCAGTGTCCTGAACGGCTTCACCTGGTGGGGCTCAGCAGGGGCACAGCAGGGAGTCTGGCACCGGGGTCTCCTTCTGACAGAGCCCTGGGACAAACACCACTGAGCACTTCCTAGTGCAGGAAGATTCGTCAACACCATTAATTAGAAGTGAAGCTTATATTCCAGGTGGGAAAGGCCTCTGTAGACTGAAAGACCAACATTTAGACTAAGAAGAAACTCAGCTCTTACTCATTTGGTGAATCACAATATTTAGCAAAAGGATTTCTTTGCAGAGAAAGCAATTGGAGTGGCCCTCTGTAATCATTTTTAGTTGAGGCTGCTTTCCCCTCTCACATATTTCTTCCGTGTGAGTCCACTGCGGTTCTGAGGGCTCATGAGCTACAACGTGCATAGGGTTATTGGAGAAGGATGGGAAAGGCCAAAAGCCAGGGCCCTCCGCCTTGCTGCCAGGCACGTGTTAGGGAGGCAGGTGCCATGATGGACCACGCCAGAACGCGGCTCTCCTGCCTTCCCTTGCTCACCAGCGTGCTTTGTGAGCTTCCAGGTTGCTTTGCCTCTCCACACTCCATTTTCCAGATCCTTCAGGCCAGCTCTGCATCCCTCTGGGTGGCTGGGTGGGCAATCCAGGCAGGGCCAAACCTGGGTACCTCTGCACCCAGCTCGAGGTTGTGCATAAACACCTCTGATGGTGCAACCCGAAGTCAAGGAGGGCTTTGCGGTTAGCTTCAGAGCAACACTGAGCCGCCGCTGGGGAGCGTGAAATCCCCGCCGTCCCACGGCAACTCTCTGTGATACCATCTAATTAATAGCAGCACCTCCTGCCTGAGGCCGAGAGGTAGTTGATGAGCCACTGTAAGTTTCTCCTGTGATTCTTTTCCTCTTTGTTTTAACCAGATCTGATCAATACTATAAAGGGCAAAGTGGCAGTATTATTTACTTATCGCGGGAGCAGCACAGCAAACTGTCTATCACTTTGCAGTTTGCTGACCGATGCTACAGATAATCTGTGCTTATCACTCCCTTTGCAGGGAAGCCCCGTAGAGAGTAATACATCAATAATGCACTGATCGTAGGCATTTGGTGGGAAATACACCTTTTTAATAGATTTCGTAGCTCTCGGTAGCAGTAACATTGTTCTGCGGAAGAAAAAATAAAGAGGGTGAGTTTTAATTCAAGGAATTCTTAAATTCAAAATGACTTTTTCCGTACAAATTGTTGTAGAAAATATTTAATTTCACAGCTGTCATGTTTGTAGTAAGAAGAAGGAAAGCCATAGCATTTACCTGAGAAACAACAAATTTTAACTTGGGTTTTAGTCTAAGCAAAAAGATAATTGAGTAAATACATTTTTCTATGAGCTTTTTGATCGTATATCGGGTATTTCATGGAAAGCCCTCTGCAGGTCCTGCCAGCTGCTCTCTGCCAGGCTGTGGCAATTCTCTAACCCCTGTGAGCAGACGTCTCTGTGAAGCCACACGTCTTGCCGTGCTGCTCCTGACCCGGGGCAGCGTTCATGGTCTCCAGCAAGCGCCGCTCCGTTCCAGTAGACACTTGTGCATCTCATTTTGGAGGATCCCTTTTCACAGCACACACTTTCTTTTCAAGGGCAAAATTTGCTTTCAAGCTCAGCCAGAAGAGTGTGGGCTGCAGAAGATAAGAGTGACAAATTGGCACACGGGGAAGGAATAAACTTGGGTCCTTCAGCTCCATCACCATACCCCAGCCACTCCTCAGATCAACACAAGCAGGGGCACTGCTTTCACAGACCACAGCTTAATAAACACCCTCCTTAGGATGCTTTGGAGACTTCTGCTCTGTTTCCCTAGTGGTGTGCTTCACCTGTGCTCAGGTGCACATCCCTGCAGCCTTTCGTCTCCACCTGGTCCTTAGGGACCCAGCTCCTCACGGCAGCCCGCGGGTACAGGGAAGGGGCCGGATCCAGTTACTGCCAGCAGCAACCTCCGGCATCTCGTAGGGAGGGGAACAGCTTGCTTTGATGGACACTCCAAAACCTTCTGCCCTCTGGCACCAACAGCTCCGAGGAGCTTTTCCCAGGATGTTTTATGCCTATGGAAAGATTTTTAACCTTCTCACTTTCAGCTGTTGTTTTTCAGAAGTGAATTGTTAACCTCCGGTTGTGCCCACGATGGACTTTTGGGAAGCCCAGCAGCATCCTTGTACTGGGGACCAGCCCTACAGCAGCAAGGAGCAGCCTCGGGGCTCCCCCAGAGGTTTCCCTGAGATGTCCCCAGGCGTGTCCCCCACCCCGCTACCAGCTTTGAGCGACAGTGCCCAAATGAGTTGCTCCAGGTCATTAGTTTATTTTCCAGCCCACAGCTCCCATACCCTCAGGTGCAGGATAAACCCCAGGGATGTCCAAGGCAGCTGAGAAAACCAAGTCAGCAGCACGTAGGAAACCTCTGAGGGTGGTTAAGGGTTTATATATGGAAAAAGTTGCCTGGTGATGCAGTGCACAGGACATGGTGACGCTCTTTGTGGTCAGTGAGACAGTTGAGGATGTAATGCACAAATATTGGCCCTGCTAAGAAGCCAGCAAGCCTTATTAGAGCCATGAGTACCAGCGACTCTGCTGTCGCAGCCCCAGGGATGCAGACCCATCCTCTGCCAGCACGGATGAGGCTGGGCCAAGTGGAGCAGCGTGGGGTTGCACCGCACTGGGTGTAACGCTGGGGCTCGGCGTGGGTCCCTGCGGTGCCCCGTGGGCGATGGGTGCCCGGGGCGGCCCCGTGGGGTGGGCAGGGACTGGCGGCAGTGACAGGAGAAGCAGCGGGCAGGGGCTCGTGCACCTCTGACTCCAGCAACAGAGGCAACTGCGTTTTAGCGAGCGGGTTTGCGGTGTCTGTGGCACACAGATCAGCAACGTGCTGTGCAGCAGCTGCTGTCAGTAAAGCACGTCGACGAGCCTCATTAACGCTGCCTTATGAGCGCAGTTGAGTGTAATTGTTCACTGTATTTAAAAACCAGAACGGGGAAAAATTGCCGGAATATATCCTCTGTGCGTGTGAAATGCTGGAAATAATGGTAGGCATTCTTGTTTAGAGCAGTGTGAAAAAGGCAGGACTGTGATTTTAGGAAGTGAATAAAATGTCTCACCTGGAGCTGCAGGTTTACGGGGACAGGCACGTGCTTACAGCTGCTCCTGCTCACCGTGCATCCCCGCTGCCCGTCCCACTGCTCACCATGTACCTCGCCCAGGAACCTGTGCTTGATCCAAGTATCTCTCTCCACAAAAATCACAGTTAAGATGTCAACAAAGGCTCCCCTGCCTCACCTTGTAACTTGTGCCCGTGGTTAGTCATGTCCCTGTTAAAATGTGAGCCCTTTATCCTGTTCCAATTTGGCCTCAGTTTCCAGATGTTTGTTCCTGTTCCATCTCTATCCTCTTGATTAAAGAGCTCTCATGTACCCGGTATTGTCTGCACATGGAAGTTCTCACCTAGTGTAATCAAATCACCTTCCGATCTCTGTGATTAGCTAAACAGCACAAAGTCTTTAATTTTTCTATGTCACGCATTTTTGTGGCTGCATTCTGCACTTTCTTCCTTTTCTTTGATCTGCAAACAGGAGGTACTAAATTGTGCATTGAAGGTTTGAATTCAGAAGTGATGAGATGTTTACCCAAACCTGCCCTGGGCATCTGCCAGGCTAGGGTGGCCGCACCGGGCTGCCCGTGCCGAGCGGTGCTCCCTTGTGGGGAACAAGGACACCTCCAGCTCTACTTCAGCATTTTGCTTTCTGATCTCAGAAAGCTCACGAGGAGAGCCAAGAAGTGACCCAAACTTCCCCTAAACTCTCTCAGAGTTGCCACAATGGCTGTTGTGTGTTTCCTGTTCGTGTGACATGACTGACCCAAGGGCAGCATTCTCCCTGCCTGTGAATATAGCTGGGGAAAGGGGGCTGCAGCAAGCAGCACGCTGGTACCACGGTCCGTGCAGCAGGTGGAAATCCAGGGGATGCTCCTGAAATCAAAAAAGCTTTGGAGCTCTGCAGCCGCTGAGGACCAGCCCCATGGTAAGTAGATCCCATCGCAGTTTCAGAGCCGTTCCAGGGGTGGTGCATCCTCATTTCTTTTCAGCAAACCTCACAGTGGACCCAAAGAGGGGTTATATTTGCATAATCTTGACTTTTTTTTTTATCACCCTCTCATGATTTTTGAAAGCTTAGGTATCTGAAGTGCTTAGCTCAGTGTTGAGTGCCTCATTAAATTTCAGAACCCTGCTTTCCTAGGCTCCGTTAATTAGGCACTTGATTGAAAGTCTGAATCTGAAGGCTTGGGTATTGACTACAGCTTTGCTAACCTAAGGTGATCTGTTCAGTGTAGTTAAAGCTTGCCCAGCCAATTTCTTTTCTTAACGTCCTTCACCCTGCTATTAAAGAGGCATCACAGATTGCTGGAAAACCCTTGTGTTTCCACTGCGGTGGCTGGAGAGCCTCAAAGATTTATTTTAGCTCTTGAGCTTCATTGTTACTTGAGTTTTCTGCTGCAGTTGTTTAATAAAGACTGCCTGTCCATTTAACAGGCAGCACTTAAAGGCCAGCCAGAATATTGTCTTGAATGCTCTTGTAGCCTGTTAGGCTTTTTATTTATTTCTTTATTAAGTACTGGAGAATCTTTTAGGTGTTTGTATAACAAGCAAGGAGCCCCTTGTCAGATGGCAGCATGCTTTTCTTGTCTGCAGTGTCGGCTTCAGTATTTTCATCTGCCAGACACGGAGCTGCTTAGAAGCAGTCTCCCCACAGACACGCAGGTTTCTAGGTGGAAGGAAGGTACCTGACGGCACATGGACCTGCCCTGCGGATCACACGCTGGTGCTGCTTTCCCCAGGCAGTTATGGGGTGTGCAGCAAGGAGACAGGGCAGCCAAAACCAAGCATCATGTGCTGCTCCTCCACCCCACATCGCTTTTGCATCAGCCACAGGGAAAGACCTGGGCGGGCAGATGGAGAGGAGCGAAGGACGGGTGACCTGAGATGTCCCTGCTGCCTGCTGAGCCTGCACTGCCAGGCCGGGACGAGGAGGCATGGAAATACCCCCAAAATGAGCTGTCCTGGCTGCACAGCTTGGGCTGGAGACAAAGAGATGCTGGGTTAGAAGGGGAGGGTGTGCGGAGCTCCCGGCAGAGAACAAGGTTGGGTGGTGAGAGAACCCCCAGGGCAGTGAATCACAGTGAGATGTCTGCAGCTGTGCCACCTGTCTGGGTCTGTGTGTGCCGCCAGATTTTTCCCGTCAGCCACATGCCAGCGACACACGGAGACATCACCCAGCTCTGCTATCAGGGAGCAGCTCCGTGAGGACGAGGTACTGCAGGGGCCCTGTAGCCATTACCTCCCCAGCTTGCTGCGTCCCGAGCTGGAATCTCTCCGCAGATTCCCAGCCTTTTTGTTGTTCTAGGCTCTAGTAGAGATAGTATTGGTATTAAGGTATCTCTTAGAGATATTAGCTAAGTCTGTCTCATAATTCCCTCCTTTAAATTGTCTCCTGTCAGTGTTATGTGGCAGCTGCTCCGGTTTCTGCTTTAGGCCGCACATCTGCTACCTCCAGTCCCTTGACACACAACCTTTTTCCTTCTCATTCTCCTCCCCTGCAGCTCACACCACCTCGATTCAATTAGTTGGCCCAGACTGGCCTTCCTTTGCGTGCCTGTTTTGTTCTGACAAAGGTGGCAGTCAAGGTAGACAGTAATTTAATTTAATTTTATTCTGAGGCTTTACGTGGGATAATCCTGAAGTTTAATCTTGCCTCTGAGTCACAGCTATTGGCCTTGGTCACTTGTGAAAGGTTGTTTTTAGTATCTTGGTCTGCTCAACAGCTCTCATTTGTTACTCTCTTCGCTCCTGGTAGATGTTTCTGGCCTGTTCGTAGGCAGAGGACTGCTGAGACTACACAGCTCCCTCTGAACAGTGCTGTGGATGTGTGCCCATTGAGGAAGATGCAAAAATGGCTTTGGAGGTGAAAGAAGTTACTACTTCTTCATGCAAATGTGGCATTTTTATTTTCTGAAGGTAGTAGGCATTTTCCCCTCTTACCTATTGAAGTTGACATTATGAAATACCCTAACACGTACAGTGATATGAACGTGTTACAAAGTGCGAGTCTGCAAGACCTGTGTCCAAAGGAAAAACATAAATAAGAACAGAGCAGCACTTGACAGGGGGTTGCTGTTCACCTGTTGACCTTTGTAAAAATGTTTTCACGTTGCCATCTGAGCATCCCTGCACAAGGGACATGCAGTCATAACCAGCTAATGAATTAGAGCTAGGCACGTGAGACACAGCAGTGTTAGCTCCATTTGATGATGGGAATTGAGGCCCAGGAAGAGTTAAATAGCTGGCAAAAGTTGTCCATGAGGGCCTGAATGCAGATCCCCCGGTCACCCAATGCTAAGAGGCTGCTGCTGTGGCGGAGGTGGAAACCCCCAGGAGGGAGTTGCTGCCTTGCAGAAGCTGAAGTGCTGCTGGTTTCCATCAGAGCCAAGTGCCTGTGCTGGGGTGAGGGCTGCCCATCCTTGTCCCACGGCCCCACCGACACCGGGGCAGCAGCTGGGAGGATGGAAACAAGGAGCTGGAATGGGGTCGGTTCTGCCCGTGCAGGACTGCAGGCTGTTGGTTCGTACACGGGTGGAGAGTTTGGGTGTTGCTGGTTGGTGGAGATAATCCCTTGGTATCATCCTGCAGAGGTGGAGGTGGCTGTGCTCTGCAGGACGTGCTCTTGGCGGTCTTCAGGGCTTGCTCCTCCGGACCAGCTTTCTGCAGAAAAGACGAGGCAAGCTTGATTCCTCTTTAGATTCCATGTCAGTGCCGCGTGGTGGGCAGAGGGGGAGGGATGCCATGGGCAATGCAGATCCCTTCTTTTTGTAGTTAATATGATAGCTTGCAGCTTTTTGGAAGATAAATTGTAAACTGAGGAGGCTGTTGAATAAAGACTACACTTCTCCCTGCCTCCTCCCCATCAGAAGAATTTAATCAAAAACCTTCTGTATTCTGCACAGAGCCCCTGGCTTTAGTCATTTTATATCAGGGACCTGGTCCAGCAGAACACTTAGGCTGAAGGGGTATCCTGCTGCATGTAATTAGGCTGCTCATCTGCGTGGATTTAAACAAATAATTAAATGATTTTCTGAATCAGCATCAGGGTACTGAGCACCTTGTAAAGTGCCCCTTGTTCATGTTTTGGAGCAGAGCACTGTCTGTGAATTGAGCTGGGCCGTACGGCCTCTGGTCTGTGCATGCAGACCAAGCAGGGTGTAGGACTCCTGTAATTTCCTCCTGCAGCCGGTTTGTGCCAGCCCCTTGCTCTGGAGACAGCAAAAAGGGAGCAAGCCCAGCGAAGGAGAACTCATTGAAAAGTCCATAGCCACACTCAGAGGAAATGTGTAAGTGTTTTGCTTTGCTCAGCCAGCTGCTGTCCCAGCTCACGCCGTTACTCTGCAGAACACGGCGTCTGTCTGTCAGAGCTCCGTCCACAGCACCCAGCCCAGGGCAGCCATGGGAGGCGTAGTTTCCATCCGGCCTGGGGCAGAAGGGCTTGAATTTTATTACTAGCACGTGGCAGATGTTCAGTGACCTGTGGTAAGTGAATGGCATATTTGCAATAAAATTGTGAATACTCGTTGACCCATATTTATGAGATGAGGTAGTTAATATACTTGATTTACAGGTTTGATGAGATTTTGAATCTTTGAGAGAGATGGAACATGCAGTAACACACAGTGTCTTTGTTTCAGTGATGGCTTTGAAGGAATGTTTCCAAAAATGCCAGCACTTTGGATAACAAGGCAGTTGAGCGGTGTTTTCTGGGTGCAAAGCCTTGGAAAAAGTGCTGGGAAATGACATGTGGATGGAGTATGCGTGGGGCACAGCTGAGCAGTGAAGATGAGGCCAGGCCACCAGCAAGATTTAAGAGGACCATCAGGATTATTCTGTGGATATGAGCTCATAACAAAGAATTAGGTGGAGTTAGGATCCTATCCTATATATTGTTTCCACTGAAGGAACAGGGAGGGGAAATAGGCCCTGGGTCTGGGAAGATAATTAATCACATTCTAATCTGAAGCCAGAAATAAGATGTAGCCTTGTCTGATGGCAGTGTCCACCTTGCCGTGCTGATGGAAGTGGAAATCAATGGCAATTTATCTGAACACTGAGGGCCGTGAACGGTGCCTGCTGAGGCATAGGTTGTGTTTGGTCTCCACTGTGGAGGTGGCAGCCTCCAGCCTTCAGCAGGGAGCAGGGCAGGGCTGTGAGGGCAGCAGATGAAGGTGCTGAGGATCCAGAAATTTGGGAATTTGGGAACTCACTCCTCCAGGAAGGGATTCAGACCATCAGCACTCAAGCCCACATCTCCCATACGTGGAGCAGAGGGGCTTTTGTTTTGTCCCTGAGTCTGGCGCTGTGTTCTCTTGTAGGGTTTGCAGTAGGTGATAGGCTGGGAAGGTTTTGAAGAATGGATCTTTGTTTGGCCGCAGTTTAGCAGTCTGGATGTTCCTGTGGTTGGTGGTGCTAGCAGGAAATGTCAAGTTTCTCTAAGTGGTTTTGAAACTGGCTGATGTCTTTGTGCTGGGATCTCGGGGGCTGAAGGCTGTCTCACAACAGGCATCCAACAGCAACTTCAAGGTCCTGTTGAAAGACAGTGAAATGGATGTACACATGGACTCTTTCACTGACCACCTTCTTTGATCACCCTTACTGTGAATATTTGGCTTACACATACTTCTGGGACTAAAACTTGGGCATGTTCTTCTTTATACTTTGGGTTCAGAGCTTTCTTCATGCAGTGTGACACCACGTCACACCAGGAAAGGCAGACTGTGACCTGTGTCGGTAAGACCTTCCTGTGAGTGTTCCAGCAATGATCCCCTGCATTCCTTGTCTGAGGAAGATCTCTTTTTACTCAGATGACACCGAAGGGCTCTGTCTACATGTGACTGCAAAAATCTCTGGATAGGTTCAGAACTCAGTGGAAAGTATTCATTGTGCAGGACATTTATCATTTTTCTTTTGTAGGTTATACACCAAAATACGTATTATAAGCCAGAAAAAGAAAGCTGCTCCCCAGAGCTTTTTGCTGGGGCATTCAGCATCTTATCTGAGTAAGCGAAATCGCAGCTAAGCAAACACAGGCAGGGTCAGGCAGCATATAGAGCAGCTGGGAACTGCAGAACAAAAGCCTCTTTGCACTCCCAATAAATTGGTCCCATAGGAATTTTGCTTTGAAATTATAATTGACCCAGGGAAGAAAACTATTTCATAGACTTTGAACTCATTAAAAAACTCCATCACTCATCTGCAGTTTATTCTAGACACTTACTCAAAAGCAATTTAATGATCTTTCTAACGAACTTAGCTTAATGTTGCTTGGAATGTATCTTATCCAAAGAGCACAGCACTGATTGTAGGAGTGGAAGGTGTTATTAGCTCTGTTAGTTGCAGCCACTAAGAACCTCTCAGGAATTTCAGAAGCTTCCACAATCAGGAACAATTTTGGCATCTTTTTTTTAAGCACAGATTCATGTGGAATTTCGTACCTTTACAACCTTCTTTTAAAAAAGGTGAAAAATAATGGTATTAAGGTAAACTCCAGATTAAGGAATATTTAGAAGAGATTTTTTAAAACAAACTTTGAGTGGACTTGCATTATATTACAGGACATTCACAGCACAGTAGGATTTGCCTTCAGCCATCAAACCCTCTAATATGGCCCCCGTGTAGGAGAACATCCCTATTCAGGAAATCATTTCTGTGTGCAGCCGTTTCATAGGTGCCGACCCTTTTCTCCTAGAGAACTGCTGCAATGTCATTGACTTCAGGCTATGAAAACATCGCGTGTCCTGCCCCAACAGACTGTATCGAGGCAGGGGCTCAGCCGCGTGGCTGGGTTTGTGGGACACACCAACCGGGACCCCAGCACAGGCGAGGGCTGGGTGAAAGTGTGGAGCCAGGCACTGTGCTGCCCTTTTTTTTCCTCCTCGTGTTAACTCTCGGTGATGTTCAGACTGTGGCCGCTGTCTGAGCAGGTTTGTTTCCCGGGTGCCTTGGGAGCCCCAGGGACCCGCAGGCCCAGCTGCGTGTGCGTGAGGAGCCCCCAGCACCTGCTCCTTCTGGCTGTGCTTTGCCATCTCTGCTGTGCCTGCGCTCCTGGGTCTGTTTTCTGTTGTCTTTGGAGCAGGTTCAACGCTTTTCACCCTCGGTGAAAATCAAAAATTCGGTAAAGAATAAGGTACGAACAGCTGGTTGAGCTACTGGCATTGAGGGGCCCATTCCTTAAGTGAGGTTTACTCTCAGTTTATTTTTCCTGGCATTTAGCTTAAGACACTTCAGTGAGAGAAGATGTTTTCTCTTGGGACAATCCTCAAGGAGATCCAATTTCAGGGGAAAAAAAAATTACACTTCCCTCTCAAACTAACTCTTGAAATGCTCGGAAGGCCTCTTTTGCAGCTGCCTTCAGGTGGTGGGGTGTCCTGAACAAGTGCTGTCTGTACGCAGCTGTGCCACCTGCTCGGTTCTACAGTCTTTTGTTCTACAGGGTTTGGGAACCATTATCGCCAGTCAAACTTTCTGAATGTCACAGCTTCACCCCAGCGGTGCTGCTGTGCTCACCCTGGGATGGCAGGAGGGTCTGGAGAAGGTGGTTAACGTACCTCGAGTGGAAGGGCTGTAAACGTGGGTTGGCAATGATTCTGTAGTAATTTCTTAACTGAGCGTTGTCACCTGGCAGTGTTTTCCAGAGGTGAGTGACACCAAACAAAGTCTTTTTGGCCTTTCATTAGGGACTAATTGTGCACTGCTGATGTTAATGGTATAGTTAATTGACTTTGTGAGCGCTGGGCAGAATCAGGAGTTTCACGAGCAGTTGGTGCCACTGAAGGTCACGCAGAGTAGCTTTTGGTCTCAGTTAATCGACTTTTTGACTGAACTGTACCAAGGTGTCAGCACAAGCTGAACTTTTTGTAGAAACTGGGGGTTCTAAGTGAGTATTCTCTGATGTCTAAAGAGGGTTGCACTCACGTTAGAGTCTTACCCAGGAGAGTCTCTGAGACCTTCTTAGCAGTCATCTCTTCCCACCACTGGTAGGAACTCAGGTCCAAAATGCAGTAGCATAAGCAGCCAGCAGGTTTGCTAGGAGCAGGTTCAGAATACTCACACTGCCCCAGTCTGATGCTTTCCTCTTGGATTTCATCTGTTACATGTGCTTTTCCCCATGTCCATCCTCTGAAGGTCCCAAGAACCACCATATTGTACACACGGGGGAGAGATGAGAAGAAGAGAAGTGGTGCAAGGAAACCACCCAGCCCTTTAGGAGAGGTGGCCCTGTCCCACCCCAGCTCTTGGCCACCTCCAGCACACGTGTGGGTTAACCCTGGCACCAAGCATCTCCTTGGGCCTGGTGAGAAACAGAGCCCAAATCCTCCCCCAAGGTGCCTCCTGCATCCCAGAGCTCCTTCTGGAGCTGCAGCTCCTAAGTGCACCTGCACAAATCCCTGTGACGCCTCTGGCCCTGCGTACTGTGGGGACCCTGCCAGGAGCGTTTCGCTGGGGTGCTCAGAAGAGGGGCCTGTTTCTATGCTTAATACTTCTAAAAAATTAAAAGCACTCAGCCTGCTTGCCGTTAATCCACAAGCTGGGTGTCTCTAAGAGCATGTGCAGATGTGAGGCTGGAAACCAGGTCAGTAAATACAAAATGACACTTTCTAAAGTAAAAATGTTTAGATTTCCCAAGGTTTCTTTCCCCAACTCCTGCCTGTAAATCTTGCCAGTGCTGGGAAGCAGCAGGGCTCCCCTCCGCTTTCTGAGCTTCTCAAAATGACAAAAATCCCTCAGCGGCAAATCCTGGCATTAGGGGGGGACGGCTACTCAGATTTGCATCGTCACATGTGGAATCAGGAGGCACTGGGGATTTATTGTGGCCAGCGGGGGGACATTGAGCAGGATTTCTGCTCATTGCAGAAAGGGAAGGGGACAAATCACGTGCCAGCCATAAAGTGCACAAAGTAATGCCTTTGGAGGAGTCATTTGCTCTCCCTTGGAAAGGTGATGCCTTGATTTTGTTTTGATTCCTCGTCTGGATATCTCTACCCAGAGAAATTTACTCATTTCTTTCTGTGTAGCAAGACTGATTCAGCAGAGGAGCCGTGACAGACAACAGAGCACAGATGAAGATCACGTCAGATTGAGGCTGTTGTTAACTGTCCTCAGCAGCTAAAAGCATTCTGGGCTCTGCTTCACTGCGAGGAAGGTTGTCCAAGATAACCAAAGAGGTCCCCTTCAAAAACCCCATTGCCTGATCCCACTCGTCCTGTAGAAACAGACCTACAGTTTCTCTAAGAGAGTTATTTCTCATATGCATTTCTCTCACAACAAAGAAGCATAATTATTGTTGTGTAGCTTGTGCACAAAACTCTCCTATGTGTTTTAAGCATGTGACGTTTTTCCAAGAATAAACAATAGAATGGCTCTGAATTGTTCACAAACCTTTCCCTTCCACTTTCTAACCTCTAGAGAGCAAGTAGAAAATATTCAGTGCTTTCAAATGTTAATGACATTTTGTATTTTGTAAGAAAAGAAAACAAACAAAAATATTCCCCAAATAATGCTGTGACTCTGTCCCCGCATTCTGCCATCTCCAGTCACTTGGTTCGCTTCATCTCATTGAGAAGTTCATCCTTGTGTCACACGTTACTGTTTCTGCTGGCAGGTTGAGTAGCTGAGCTTCTTTAAACAAAGGGTAATAATGTTTATTCCAGCCCATGCGGGACAGAGTCAGTCTGCAGTGGAGATGCACGGGGGAGGAGTGTTGAGGAGTGAGGAACACGGGTCTGAGTTGGTCTGGGCACTACTCAGCCCTGTAGGACAGGACCTGTCATCTCCTATCTCCTTCGGTATCATAGGCCATGTTGCAGTCACATCCTTTTTTTTCTGGCTCTCAAGAGCAAAAGCACCATAAAGAATAACCAAAAGAAAACTGGAATGTGGTACTTTTAATTAAATTTTAAAATAAGACAAACAGTAGCAACAACAACAACAACAAACGTGCTGGACACATCAATCTGCCTCCTTCTCGGTGATGAACTCTGTTTAGCCAAAAGAAGACTATTTTTTACCATTCGTGTCCTGGTGACACAGCATCGCAGCCCTCTGCACTGGGACCCAGCAGTGCAAGCTGCTCGGTCGCCCCTGGGCAGGAGGAGAGCAGAGACAGGTTTCTATCCGGGCTGATAGACCTGTGAAAAATCAGCAGAATGTTAACCTGAGGATTTGGCCCATAGCCCATGCTACAGAGAGCGGAACAAAGGTGAAGAGGGCAGAGGGAGATGGCTCTCCACCTGTTTTCAGCCCGCCAGTATGTTGTTTTCTCTCTTACACACGTGAAACCTGAACATCTTGCATCTTTGTAAAATCCGGGCAGGTTGCTGGTGCTGGTGTGGATGACAATGGTTGTGCATCCTTATTTTTAATGGTTCAATCCGGGCTGTTGCTATGGTTTCAGCACTAACAGATCAGGTTGTAGGAGGCAAAGCAACCCCTGAGAGGAAATAAACCAGTGCTGCTTTGGGAAGGTATTATTAAATATTACTTTGTTGTTATTATTGCTGCTGGTTTCATTCCTTCATCTGCTGGGTGTTAGCAGGGGTGGTGATTAAAAGCACCCGCCCCTGGTGTGCCGTGTGGGTGGTTTGTGCCCTGCTGCCTCCAGTGCTGCCTGCAGGTCCTATAGCTGCTCTTGAGAAAACCCCAGGACTGACCAACCGCAGCCTCCATGGCCAAATCCAAGCATCAGTCTCGCTCCTTTTCAGTCACCTACCACGAGCGTATCTGCAGGTGTCACCCCACAGGAGATCAGCCCATTTTACAGATGGGAAAAACAAAGCACAGAGCTGCAGAGTGACTCACCAGCGTCCCCAGAGAGAGAAGCAGAAGTCAGCTCTAGGTCTTTTCAATCTCAAGTCAATGCTTTATTCGTTTCATTAAACTGAGCATCTCTCATCTCCCGTGTCAGCCATTTCCCCTGGGTGCAATGCAAAGCTTTAGGCTGTTTGGTCTTGGAAGAGCTTTGTACAACCCCTCCAAGATTGCCTGTTCTCACCTTGGCCAAGACCTTGGGGTGACCTGGGTCAGTGTTTCTATATGGCAGCCTTTGATTTAGCAGGAAATGGTGCACCCCTGCTGCAGCCTGTCACTAACCCATTATAAAAGCACCCTTTTGCTGCTTGCTTACCTCTGAGTGTGCTAGTGAAAGAAAAATAAGTGCTAGGGGATTACTCTGCTAATGAATAGACCTGTGTGTGCACGTATGTAGCGCAGCATCTTACAAGTCCATCTCAGTGCTTTTTAGGTCTAAGAATGAAAGTTATAATGAGTAAAATATTGATTTCCCATAAAAGGGTTTTAATCAAATGCCCTGACACCCAAGGGGGACAGAACTCTGCTACAACACCAAATTGCACTTCATATGCCATCTATTTTTCAACCACTGTACAAATGAGCCTGCCCACCGGATATTTTAGCGTTCCCAGATGTCATGCATCACGGGAAGCAGGGCGAGCTGTGAGGATAGCCAGTGCTGCCTGGCTCTGGAAGAGCAAGGTCTGACAAACCTGCCAGGGGGGTATGGAGAAAGCAAGACAGGAGAAGAGATCCGTGGTGCAGACCAAGGACAAGAGGGTTGGCTTTAATGGCTGTCATTACCAATATATTCAGCAGACCTTTGGCATCAACTCAGGAATTAATTTTTACACCTGTTCCTTGTCCCCCATCATCCGGTGCCTACCTGAGGCTGGCTGCTGCCATCCCTTGGAGCCCCCTCTCCAGAAGGTGCCCAGAGATCTCCTGCAAACTTTGGGCAGAGAGCATGTGCTCATGGAGACCGTTCCTGCCTGCTGAGAGCAGTGCCAGCTTGCCACAGGTTATTCCCTTACGCTTCAGGCGAAGTGTGAGCCTTGGACAAGGGCTAAAACAACAGAGAGCAGCAAAAAACAATTGTTAGAAAGAAAGAGAGAGGGGATTAAGTGAGCAATCCAGTGTCTCCTGGGAGTAGCACCAGGCAGGACAACCTTCTGGGCTTGCAGAGCTTGGTAATGAAGAAGCTCTGCTTGGACCTGGGGACCAGGATTTGGAGACCCTGAGGCAGGAGGCACAGGCTCGCCTCGTCTGCGCTGATCTGCCACAGGGCTCTAGGTGTGCCACTGGTCTGGGGGGCCTGAAGCTAGTTCGTACCACTGGAAATCTGCTTGCCTAATATTATACAAGTCTCCAGCCATGGCCAAATCTTTTTTCATCAGTAGGTTTCTATTTCTTGTATCTTCATTAATGTTTTCATATTTTTATTAGTATTGTAGCTATGAGACTTGTGTGTTGGGGTGTGTGGGGGGTTAATAATAAAGTACTACTAGAAGCAATGTTTATTTTATGAATACATAATTTCAGTTCTAGAATAAATTACCCAAAGGGGGGAAATGTGTCTTGCTGCAGCCTCTGTCTCCTGCAGGTTTGCCAGCCCTTGTGGTTTTACCATGGGGCTCAAGTCTGTTTTCTTAAAATTTGAGTTCCTGTAGGGGTATCAGTAGCAAATTTCCTCACTTTAAAAAAGTAGTAGTGTATTTTTGGCCTATCATGGGGAAAAGCTTGAAAACTCAACCTCTTCTTGCAGGTTGGGGAAAAAAGAAAATGAAAACAACTCAAAGACAAGTTTTTAAGAATATCAAGAATCTAAATTCATCACAAGATATTGGCACGTAGCAGTTGCCAAGAGATAAGATGGGGCCGGTGAGATGGTAAAGCACCCACATTGCACAAACGGGATGGGAAAGGACATTCAGCTCTGTGTCATGCTTCATGGCAGACCAGGTACAAGATCTACGTTTTTAAATGAAGGAGGTTGTTCACATGAAGCTCTTGGCTGGATTTCGGTCCCCCCACTTCTGTGGCATTTGAAGGCTGGGAGCCCGGGGAGCCTGGGCTGGGCCTCGTGCCCATCCGAGGAGGTGAGCTCCTCTGGCTGCGGGACACCAGCAAAGACCCAGGCGAGAGACTCAGAAACCAAAAAAGTTCAGAAACTCGTCATATGCTAGCATGGTCACAGAAACACAGAAGGGCTGAAGTTGGAAGGGACTTCTGGAGGCCATCTGGTCTGACTCCCCTGCTCAAGCAGGGCCTCATAGAGCAGGCTGCCCAGGACCATGTGCAGATGGCTTTTGAACACACCCAGCGTGGTCACCACTGTGTACCGGGCAGGGAAGAGCAATGCCTGCCTCCTGGCTCGCCCAGGGGGGGTGTGCCAGCAAAACTACCACACCTGATTTGCTCTTCAGAGGGTGGTCCAGCGCTCAGCCCCAGCCTGCTGTTTGCACAATGCGCTCTCCTAATTCAAAGCTGAACTATGCGGACGTGGACAAGTCACATCAGTCTAAGATGGCAAAAGGACATAGGGCTCAACTCCAGATTTTGTACCTTGTCACGGGCAAAGGCAGAGAAAGCATCAAAGAGCATTGGCAGTAGGAGATGGGCTGTTCTATCAAGCGTGGTCTGCTCGCTTCTTTACTTCTCCAGGCAAAATCAAATAGCCTGAGGTCCCAGCTGATTTCTGGGATAGCTGAAAATAAACAGACTTGAAACATAAGTACAAACTTCAGCATCCAGATCACTCTGACCTTTCCAAATAGTTTGATTTAGAGTCAGGTGGTGCCTGGGTCTTTGTTCCATGATCTGAGTTAAGGTCTGGACTGTTCTTCAGATAGTTGTCTCTTCTCTGAACCTGTTCCCCAACCAAACTTTACAGCAGGGGCTACTAACTGGCATCCAAACAGGCGTTGAAGAAAATGTAGTTCAAGTTGGCACACACTCCCAACATACCCTCACCTGTCCAGTCGTCTCCTTCCATCATAAGAAGATAGAAACCTGTCTGGGGCTGGGATGTGGTTGTTTCTAGCAGTGGCAGAAGGCATTTCTCTGCTGCTTAGGAACCAGCTAACTTGAGAGGACCTTCATGGTATTTCTGTGGACCCCAGCGTTCACTTCACTTGAGCAAAAGAAGCAGTGCATTGGGAACCCGGCTGAAAGCGTCGCCCTTAGGAACCACTTCAAGCATTTCTGGGAGCCTGTTGTTCTCACTGACTTGCACTACTGTCTTTTGTTTTCATTGCGTTCTTATTTACTCCCCGCCCTCCTCTTCTGCTTTTACGGCTGGGAAGTTCTCATTTATTTATTGCGTTTTGGTTTAACTCAAATTGCCTTGGCTTTGTATCAGAGAGCCAGAAAACATTATCACCAGGCAATCAGTATGCTGGAGTGCTCCCCTGCCTGCTTTCCTTCTGAATACTTATTTATCCACCCTGGAGGAGGTGAGGGTGTGCAGTGTCACCATCTGTGCCTTGCTGTCCTGCCAGGAGCGTCCTCCTGGTCCAATATCCCCAAATGGAGTCAGGCGCCTGTGGCTGGGTTCTTCCAGGAGCTATCTGAACTGCTCTTGTTTTGATTAGAGTGGTTTGTCCTTCCCTGTCACACATAATTTCTGTTACGATGGCTCATTTTTCTTGGCTGTAAGTGGAATTGCAGAAAACAGATAAGTTGTCTTGCTCTTCCTGGCTGATGAATCATGCTGCCTTCCTTTTCACGTCCAACACTCTCTAGGTTCACTGTTGCCTCTTCACAATAAATACTTTCCTACACCCCGTGCTCTGTAAATCTCACCCAAGGCCTGGAAAGCTTTAAAAGCACTCTCTTAAGTCACCCCGTGGTGACTGAGAGCCAGCAGAGACGGTGCCCTAAGCAGGAGCATTTTCGGCCTTTTACATGGGTTTTGCAAATAAGTAGAAAAGGCAAGAGTGGGAATAAAGCAGGGGTGACGATGGCTGGTGGGGGAGCCAGCACATCTCCGGAGCTGCGGGGCAGGGGGGAGGACGTGCCTGCCCGGAGCGGTGCCTGCCAGCTCCTGGCGAGGAGGCCGATGCTCCCCCAGGCGCCTCTGTCCTGCCTCGCACTTCCTTGCAGGTTGGCCCTGGGGCGGGAGCTGATGGTGCAGCCCCAGCAGCTGCACGGCTCAGCCAGCTCGTCACTGTCCTCCATCCCCTCTCCAGGGCTTCTTCTGCAAGGCAGATCTTCGAGTTGGTGTGCTCAGCCAGCGACATTTGGTCCCCTGCTCTAGCCCAGCTCTTGAGACATGGCCACCCGACTTGGTCTTGGGAGTGGTGGGGGGGGAGGATGCTCTTCCTCTGGAGCCACAGCACCCAGTACCCTGGGTGGGGACCACTGCCTTTGCAGCCAGGCTCCCCTGGAGCCACCACCAAGTCCCCTCTGAAAGCTGGAGGCATCTGGAAAGCAGTAAGTGTCAGCCCAAGAAATAAATCAGTGGCAAGTCATGGATATCAGCAAAGTTGCACCACCTCCGGAATTAAGGTAATGAGAGAATGAGACCAGGAGCAGAGATATCTGCTGTCACTGCTAGGATGTGATTAGAATAATTACTGTTTTTTCTGCAGGTGTGAACTGCAGGACTGATTAGGAAATAAGATCCCTTTGTGTGTGGCATGGGGAAGTAAACCAGGGGGGAATCTTGCTGCAATCCTGCAGCCCTTGGTGGGCAGTTGGGAACTGGAGACCCTGGTGAGCAGCCCTGCCTGCTGCCCACCTCCTGGGCTTTGCAGCCAGGTCTTTGAAATTTAACCAGAACACCTGAAACCATTACATTCTATTAACAGCAGCAATCTGTCTTAATTTCTTACAGCTTTGCATGGGGTTTTGGAATATAGATAGGTTAACAGGTTTAATGCTCCAGTTCATACTCTCTGGCATGGGCCTATTTTCATTACGGTTTATGACAGTAGGCAAGACTGAACTACATAAAATTAGTAGACACAACCATAAAATCATGGAGACATTTCTTTTTATGTCACATTTTATATGACTCTGCACTCCTGTTGCTACTTTAAAACAAAGGCTGAATTATTGGTGCACTCACTTTAGCTCTGCTGCTGCTGTGAGCTCTGGTGCCGTCCGTGCCTATCAGGGCTCCTCGGCGGGGTCGCACACTGCCTACGTGTGGTTTGCACCAGGAGGAGACTTCAACAAATGCTGAGTTAGCTACGTGGGCAGGGGAACACTGGGTCAGCCAGGTTGAGGATGTGGAGGTTTTCTGATGAAAATCTGACTGTATCTGTGTTACAACAACAATCCTGAATCGTTTAAAAACCATCTCACTCTGTCAGCTGTTGAGAAGTGTCACGGGGTTGATCACAGATAGCCAGGTCTTTCTCACTTGCTAACTTTCACCACTGTCCCTTCCCTTCTGATGTCACATCAGAGCTTTCTGTGCACCAAAGTATCTGGACTTCGGGCATTTTTTACCAGCAGAAGTAATGTGTGACTCCAGATGTGTGCCTCATGTCCTTGTGAGAACACTAGGGCATGAGGCAAAGGCCTCAAGTTGTGCCATGGGAAGGTTTAGATTGGATGTAAAGAAGAGTTTCTTCATGGAAGGGGTGTCTAGGCTTTGCAATGGGCTGCCCAGGGAGGTGGTGGGGTTGCCATCCCTGGAGGTATTTAAGAGACATGGGGATGTGGTGCTTGGGGACATGTTTAGCAGTGGACTTTCAATGCTAGGTGGATGGTCGGACTTGATGTGCTTAGAAGTCTTTTCCAACCCGAATCATTCTAATGATTAGGTAAGCCTTAGGACTGCTTCCAGGAGCTGGTACCAAGGCAGGGATTTTCCAGCCTCTGCAGGGGGCTCCTATCCCTGACCATTCCCCTCTGCCAGATCTGTGCCTGGGGAGGATGGAAAGGGGAAAATAGATAAGTGCACTTAATTCCTTTTGCAAGTGCTCATTTTGTAATCAGACTTCTTGCATGCTTTGGCAGTAGTTGTTAGCCTACCCCAAAATCTAATTTTTAGTCAATGAACTACTCATCTGGAAACTTGTTTCCCAGCTTTACTCTAGCAGTGCTTCATTCATTGTGTTCATATAACCATACTCTTTATCCAGCCTACTAACCCTGTTCACTCTCTTCACCTAATTTGTACAAGAGCAAATGAGAGATGCTTTTGTCTCCATACTGTATAAAATATACATTAGTACTTTCACGTGGGATAAGCAAATAACCTTACTGCAGAGTAAATTCTCCCACTTTCCTGTGGGAGAAAATCCTCAGTCCATTCATTTTTCAAACATCTCTTGTAAATTAAGACCTTGGTATTTCCTAAAGCCCCTCACTTTCCTGCCTCATCATTTGTAAGCTTCTAATCCCTTTAATCTTTCTCGTCAGGAGATGTCCAGGCAGCAGGGAACTGTGTAAAGGTGTGGAAATCTCACCAAATCCCCGTGTAATGCCCTCCTGCTCTGTGCTCCTGCTCGCTCTGTGGTGACACATTGCCCGGCTGCTGAAGGCAGATCAAGGAAGGGGGATGCCTGAACACCTATTTAATATCTGCACCTATTTAATGTCTGTATTTGTCCATCTCTGCTTCATTTGGCTACAGTATGTTTCCCTGAGATTTGAACCGGTTCATTAAAGGGTAAATAGTGGAATTTCCAGAAGTGTTTTGTTACCCAAATGGGTAACTAAGCTCAAAAGGACAGACCACTAATTTGCTGGAAGCATCAATTGCCTAGTCCATGGCTTAATGATGTGGTTACTGCATAAGAACTCAGCCTCTCGGTCTGGCAGTGGTGGATCTTTGTTTTGGCAAAGATGAGTCCCACCTTCCAGGGAATTTTGCCTGAGCAAGGATCACAAGCTCAGCAGTCCCCCTTCCCAGCAGTACTGCTGAGACTGCACCACGCAGTTGGCCTGGGAGACTTCCCACAGCAAGCCAGTCCTGACTGCCTGTGCTGGCAGGTGGCAGGTGACAGTCCCTAGGTGCACACAGAAGGGTTCATCAGTCAGGAAAGGAGCAGTTGGAAGTACCCATATCTCTTTGCATAGGTGGCTCCCAATGTTCAACCATACAGCTCTTTGTTCCTGCTGGATGAGAACTGAACCCTTAACAAAACAAGAGCATCCCTTCCCTTCCCAGTTGTAGGGATGCCGACAGCATCATTGGTGCTGAACTGAAATTTGGATTCATCTGTAGTAATGACTGTCAAAAATTGAATGAAAATGTGGATTTAGCTTCACAGACACTTGAAAGTAGGACCTGAGCAGCATTAAATGGGGAAGCTTGGCTTTGAAGTGTAATTTGACAGCCAAGGGCACATTCTTGTAGATACTGCAGGTCCAGGTAAAGTGGTAAAACCAACATCAGCCATAGCAAGGCAACAGGATCACCTCCTGCTGGACCACCAGCATGTCCTGGTGATGACAAAGGGTGGAGAAGTACTGGAGGGAAACAGATGCAGCATGTGCTTGAGGAGTCATGTGGTGCTGAATAAATTTATCAAGTCAAATTATCCCTTCATCTGACCACCAGGTCCTGGGACTGCTCTGAATTCCATTCTGACCTAACACATAAATGGTAGCAGTTTTTTTAGGAGAATAATCCATCTGGCTTTAAAAACATGAAACTATCAAAACAAGTAGTCTGGTTACCCGCCATGTTAAGCATTTGTACTTTGGTTTGTTATCTGGGCTTGTCTAGTTTCACCTTTGGGCTGACGGATTGTGTTGCATTTTTGTCTATTTGATGGATAAATTCTCTTTCTGATTGTGGTCTTTGTAATGGCACTTACAGCCCCTGGTCAAGTCATCATGGAACATCCTCTTTGTCAAGCTACAGAGGTTTTGTCCCGGAGATGTCAGAAAAAAAAAAAAAAAAAAAAAAATCCAATCCTTAAATAGTTCTTGTGCTTGAGCTGGCTCCAGTCTGTCTGTGTTTTCCTTGTCAGCCTTGGATTTTGCCTAGGAATATTCTACCAGAGCCAAAAGCAGAATTATTGATGCCTCCTCAGAGCATTGCCTGGTCTGATCACCCCAGCACTTCGTAAGCTCTTTGGGGTCCAGTCAATTTTCTACAATAAGCACAAAGACTTTCCAAAGTTTCTAATTCCCAAAGCAGGTCTCCTCACCACGAGTCCTGCCCGCATGCTGTACTCCAGGCACCTTGCATTTGGTTGTGACCCATTCTCTATTAATCTCCGCTTCCCCCAGTTTTGTCTCACCTGCAGACAGCAGCAGTGATGGTTTAATGTCTTCCTGCAAATCATTAATAAAGACAGAAAACCTCTTGGGTGCAAAACCCACTTGTGGTGAGATACCAGGAGCTGCTGTGTGCTCTTGGTTTCCTCTCACAGTTCCACATAGAGACCTCTCCGTTTAGCTGGATTTTAGTCCACGATGATGTTACAGTGTTCAGATTTCTCAACGAAAGCATGTCCCCAAGTCAAACAACTTAAGTCTCAGTCTATCACATTGATACTATTATTGACTCTCTACAAGCAACTTAGGATCTTATTGTGATATGATCTTGCTATACTTTGACAAGATCAGTTTTCCATACGTGTGTTGATTGACATTAATTATCTTAAAGACCTTATATATAGCAGCTATCACTGTCATCATTTGCATTTACAGGTTTCTGTTCATCAAGGTAATTTGCAACCATGATCAAATCTTCATGCTTTTATATTGAACCCAAAAAAACAACCTCTTTATGTAGATGTGGGCATAGGGAGGTTAGAAATGAGAGCGAAAGAAAGAGGATTTCTCCCAGCTTTCCCGTGTGAGGTGTTCTCATGGGTGCTTCAAAGGCCGAGGTTATGACCCCCTGGCATTAAGGATGATCATCACCCGTAATGCAGAGCCCTGATGGCATGTATGTCCACCCCCCAGTTTCAGTTGGCCTCCTGGATTGGCAGCCAGTTGCAGAGACAAAGCACATCTGAGCCATATGGACCAAGTTAAGAAATCTGAACTTTGGGGAAATGGCTGCAGTGATATTTAGTCCTCTCTGCTCAGGAGCGAGAGGTCAGCTGGCCATGAAAAAAGACTCTGCAAAACCAGAAAGATAAACATCACTGCTTGTGAATTCCTACTCTGTGGGAAAAAAAAAATGTTTTAAATAGCCTGATGTGATAAAAGCTGAAGCAGCAGGTATCAGAAAGCCAGCCAGCTTTTTTCCCATCACATCTCTGGTCCAGCTGTGCTCACAATGAGTCCATCCCAAAGGCTCCCATGGGGTGCTGGTCTTGTGGAGCTGCAGAATGTACCCAGGGCTGGGACATCCTCAGCCAGTTATGCAAAGCACAAACTCCCACCAGCATGGGACCAGTTCTCTTGGGGCAGCCAACTGCAGACCCCCAAGGGCTGATGCGTTCAGGAGGTGACCTTGGTGAAGTCTCCTGAGCCCACCCCACCTCTTCCAGAAACCCAGAGAGGCTTATTCCAAGCTCTCAGAGATCACCTGCCTTGCATCAGCTCATGAGGAGAGTTCTTGCCAACCTCGTGGGCTCAGGAGCTGGTCTTTCCCTCCTCACCTCCTTATTTTGGCTTTAAAACGAGATATTTTTTTAAAAAGTGAACTTTATTTTATTTTTGTTCCTGCCAAAGTATTTAGGGTACATTTGCTATTCTCCACTGAAAATGCACAGCGGGAGTTACCTTTAGCAAAATCAAATCAGAAGGTCTCACAATATCACCGGGTGCCAGGAGATGCTGGTTAGCAGTGGGTTCCCAATACAGTCATGAAATGTGAACGCCAAGTGCAGCCCTTTTTCCATTACACACTCCAGCTGCAAAGAATAAAACAGCTATCACTTCAGCCTATCAAAATTAAAGTCTTGGGGTGGATGAGAGGTTGGAAAACACTTAAAAATGAATTATCCTTGATTTCTCCATCTCTACTGAAATTACTGATGGTGTTCTGCAGTAGAGAGTTCCAAGCAGTAACCGGTGATGTAGAGGGATGTTGGCAAGTTTCAGACTCTTCTATGAAATATAAATGCATAAAATTACAAAACCTTCCCCTTGCCGTTCTCAGAGACAAAGACACTTTGTGTATCACGAGGGTTTGGCTGTCTCGTGGCTCTGGGCAGGTACGTCAGTGTGTGCACAACCAGCACCCTTGAAAAGTGGAAAAGGAGGGACTGGCTGACACCCCGCCACGCGCAGCCGCGGAGCTGTCATAAACCGACCTGAATTCCTGATTTAACTTCACGAGCTTCAGCTCATCCAAAAACGGGGCAGCACAGGGCCGAACAGGGTGAGCTCCCTCGCTGTGGTGCAGCACGCCTCGCACCCGGCTCAGCCAGCGCTTCCACAGGAGCAGACTGCAGGATGCAGGTGTGGGTTGGCCACCCAGGGGTTATCTGTTAGGGCCATTAGCAGTTTTCCTGGGGGCTTTCATCAACTGTCAGACTGGAACAAGCCCTGGGCATCTGAGAACTAAGACCAAACCTTTGGCATCTGGGAGATGCCTGGTACGCGCTGCTGTAGGAGCAGCACGGTGTCTGTGTTCCTGGGAGGTGAGAGTGATGCAGACAAACTCGTCCAAGCAGGGCAGGGGGAATTCAAGGTTATGAAATGAAATCATTCTTCTTCTTTTGCTTTTCCAAAGACTGCTGCTGTTAAAATGAGTAGTTGTGGAGCAACCATGTCCAGACAAATGTGTTCCTGCTCTCAGTTCTTGTGATATTCAGAGATGCCCTCCCTACACAGCGAGGGAAGCAAACAGCATGTTTGAGTCATGCTGGCTCAAGTAAGCCTCCAAAGATCTGTGGGCCAGGGATGGTAGAGCCCCAGGCAGCCGATTTGCTCACAGGAGGTGAGATCAGATAGGGTGTTCCCCAGGGCAGGATAAATGCTTGCCTGCTGTTGTGCATGGGCAGTGAGAGTGAATGGAAGGTCATCAGCCCTCGTGGAGGTCAGCCAGTCACTCCAGGGGACACCAAGGCAACTCATTGCCAGACCAGGAGGAACACTGGTCCTCTCTACTGGCATTGTGGGAGACAGTTAGGTGTTGTCCACTGCCAGATGCAGGACACAGAATTCCTGACACAGTGGCCTGGTCCTTCATGACATCCCCGTGACCAAGTCACAGCTGCGGTACTGCAACCCTGCTCTGGTGTCACTCCTCCAGGACACCTCCGATGGGCTCAGATAGGGAAAAGCTTGGGAAGAATCTTAGATCTTACTAGATTGAGGGATGTCAGGGTGGAGGATCTTGCTACCCCATACTTCCCTTATTGATGACAGGGACCAAGCTGCCTGGTCACCAGCCTGGTGTCCCCTCACCTACCCCTGCCCTGGGCCACCAACCACCTCCTTGCTGATGTGGAGGGAGCTGTGAGGGACAGCTGGGCCTTAACCCAGGAGTGAGGCATCCATACCTGCCTGCTAGCACAGTGTCCAAGTGGTGCTCCCCCTCTTCTCAAGGCCAGGAAGAGGCTTTGTTGCCTGGGAAAGCAAGCTCAGCCATTGCGATGCTCCTTCCACCGTGCCCAACAAATTAAAGCCAAATAGGCAGTAAACTGCCACGGACCATTACCCCTTTCACAGAGGTTAAGTTTGATGAGGACCAAATTGGCATGTAATGTGATCTAATTGATTTTATAAGCTGTTGTGTTAACAAGAGGCTCGATGTCATTCCCCCTGCATCACCCAGGTGTTTCGGTGATGTCTGCTGCGTGGCCTTCCCGGCAGTGGGCTCAGACCTCAATCCAAGACCTGCTCTCATCCTGGTAGGTCCCAGCTTGGCATGTAAACCACACGCCGGGCCTGGTCCCCAGGGTGGGCTCAGAGGAAGGACATTCCTGAGGCCCAGGGAGCTTCTCCCACCCTGCACGGTCAGGGACCAGGAGCTTGGTCCTGACTTCTCCAGAGTATTTGGGAGCTCTGCAAGGTGGGGGCAGAAAGAGTGCTTGTCTGGTGCAGGAAAGCTGTTCAGCATCCCCTGGGAAGGGCAAGGTGAGCAGCCCGTGTTGTAAAGGAGCTACAGCATTCCCGTGGAGCTGGCGAGGGCTGGCTGCCAGCCTTGGTCCCTGCCCCTGCAGGGCACTGTGGCCTGGGCTGGCTGCCTCCATCAGGGCGGGCTGCGGGGAGTGGTGCCCCCAGCCCAGAGCAGAGACATGGGGCCATACTGGGACAGGAAAGGTGGCCCAGTGTCCTGCACCCAAAACACACTTCCTGCACTGTGCACAGCGGGGTGGCTGCTCTCCCAGCAAGCACAGACTTTGTGCTTCACGTTCCTCCCCCCCCAGCGCTGTCCTGACACACAGGTGGGCTTTATGTGGACTTGTGCTCCCAGCAGGGCCATAGCTGGTCCCAGTGCTACAGGCCAGTGTTTCTGTGGATAGGTGCAAGCAAAGCCTGGTGCTCCGTTATGTAAGTGAAACAGGGCAAAGTGGACGTGGGAAGCAGGAACAGCCTCCCAGGCCCCCCAGAAGGCTGGTGGAGCAGCTTCCCGAGGCAGGGAGTGAGGCAAGCCAGGCTCTGCTGCCCGCAGGGGTTGCTGGCACCCGGGGCACAGCACTGAGCCCCTCACGGCTTCAGTGGCTGCTCCAGGGCAAAATGCTTTGCTGCAAGTGGCAGATGAGGCTTGGCACTGGCTGTACCCATTGCTGCTGTGCTGCAAGCAAAAAATAAATAAATAAAAGAGCATCCTGGTAATTTTTTACTTCGTTTTGGCTGGGCTATCACGCTGCTGTTCCTAACCTGCCATCTGACGCTGGTCATTTCCCAGGGGCCCAAGATCCTGCAGCCCATCAAGCCTGTCTTCTGCTTGGGAAACCAGGAATTGCCCAGCTCCCCAGAAGCAGGCACAAGGCATAATTAACACTGATAAAGCCACGTGCAGTAGTCAGCGATGCCCTGCACACATGCAAAGTGTTATTTATTGCTAACTCCCTCTCAGCCTGATGCTGCGCAGTGAAACCCGCCAGCTCTGACTAATGGTCCCAGCAGCTGCGTAGGATATTTGAGTTGCTTTTCGTTTACAGATTCAGTGGGTCCCTGGTAATTGGAACACAGCAACTTCTAACACATAACAGATGATACAGCGGTGGAGGGCATTTGTCATTGCTTCACTCCCCTGCAGCAAGAAGGGCTCATAAGTCACAGCTGACAAATCTTTTAATGACTTTTAAACTTCATTTATAGGAAAGGATGACCGTAATCAACAAACAATGATGGGTTACTAATCTTCCTGTATTACTAAAGAAGGGGCCTGTGTTTTTAACCCCCCTTACAGGAGCATAATGCTGCAAAGGGGAAGGTGATGGTGCCTGGAGCAGGGCTGGCAGTGGGAAGGGGTGAGAACAGCACCAGTGGGGAGCTGAGAGTCCCTGCAGTCCTGAGCCATCACCCATGAGCACAGTGTACAAGAGAGAATCTGACACTGGCATGATGTTACTGATGTTATTGATGGAGAAATAGAGCAGCAAATGACGTGCCTTCATCTCCAGCTCTGGCCCAGACCCGCTGACACCAGTGGGAAGGAGGCCAGGCCATCCATCAGTGCCCGCGGGCATCAGGCAGGCAGATGCAGCGGGCAGCGTGGCACATGGCAGCGGGTGTCCTCACCACAAAGCCCGGCTTTCTTTGAGTCTGTGCATCTGTGTAGAGCCGGAGAGGCAAAGACGAGTAGGCAGGGAGCAGGATTTATTATTTTTAAGGAGAAAAGGTCATGGTAGCCAACATAGGTCTTACCAGAGCACTCACCCCAAACAGCTCAGTTGCTTTTCAGGTCTCCCTGTCCTATCACTGCTGCCTGCAGGATACTGCTCATCCCTCCCATCTGAGATGGTTTTCTCCAGCTGAGGGTGCCACTGCCTCCCCAGTCTCTTCAGAGCCTTCGAAGTAGCGTTCAGACAGACGGACTTCAGCAAATCCCACTGCCAGTGACGTAGGAGCCCACATCCCAGTGACTGTACGGAGATATATATCTTAATCATTGGTGTCATCCTGAGTATTTAGAGTGTCTGAAATAATTTTCAAAGGCAGTCAGCTGATAATTGACTCTGGGAGAGGAAAAGAATATGTCAAAATCCTCAGCTGCTGAAAAATAGAGGGTTAGTGTGCCAAGGACCCGTATCACGCTCTTGCTCTAAGCTCCTAAGGCTCCCCATCCCAGGCTCTGCTCCCCCCACTGCAACCACCTGGCCTCAATGGTGCTGATGGTGTTAATGCCCACGGCAGTCCCCGGAGAGCAGGACCCATCTCACCAGGCGTTTGCACCCTGGAGGAGCCATCGCAGGCAGCAGCTGTGCGTGGTGGTGAATGACGACAACTGCATCAGCGAAGCCCCATCTTTGGGAACTCCTCTTCAGGAGCTGCGTGGCTCTGACGGGTGATTAAATTATCATTACGGGGTCGCACCTGCAGCCCAGATTTCCCCCCCCTAGTTCAGCGTTGTCCTGGGGTGAGGGTCCACGTGTGCCCCACGCAGGAGCCAGCAGCGAAGGGGGTGCTGCAGCATCCTGCCCCTTGCAGGGGGTCCGTGCTGGAGCCAGGAGGTGCTCTGGGTCTCTGCCAGAGGGTGCTGAGCTGAGGACCTGAGCACCCGGCTCCTGGTTTGTGTTAGGCAGCTCTTCTGCAGCCAAAGTGTCCTGCTCCCTGCGCAGGAAACCTCTCTGCTGCCAGCAGAGAGCCACAAAAAGCAGCAGCGACGGTGCCAGTTTGGTGCCAGTTCATTAAGCTAAGGAAGTTCCCAGAAAGTTCGCTGGCTGAAGATCCCACTTTCCTCATGAATAAATCATTTGCTGTTAAAACAACATTTGGGCTGGTGTGGGGGGCTGTTCATTAAGGAACATCAAGTGAATAGGTGGCTGATGGGAACCTGTCTGCACTGCGTGCAGGTGGAGGAGAGGGGGATGGAAACATTGTGTTTTCCCATTAGGCTGTGAATGATAAAGAATTAAAGTATAATTCTCAAGAAATTAGTCATGGCCAGCCATTAATGAGCATCTCGGTAACACACTAATGAGCTGGCTTCAGATGCCTGTAAAAAAGGACTTTAATTAGATTAATACATGTACTGTTGTCCATAGCCCAGTAGGTAATCATCAGGTTTTGCACCAGTGGGACTACAGATGACATTCTATTTAATTGCTGTTTCCTTTTCATTTTCTTCTTCTTTTTTTTTTTTTTTCTTTTAAAGATTCTTTCCTCCAAAGAATTTTGTTTCTGTTCTTGAACATAACGTAAATGTTATCCATGGAATTCTGCATCTGCAAGTGCTGCCAGTCTGGGCTAATCTGATTCAATTGACCTTTAAAATTTATTTTGCTGCTGTCAAAAGGAATGTGAGTCTGTTCACGAGAGATTCCCAAGATGATTAGAAGCAGAGACTCCTGAAAAATCTACTTGTTGCATGCTCTGCAATCAAAGGATGGTATGAACTCTTTTTTTTTTGGAGAAAAATGCCTTCATTTAAAAAATATATCCATGGAAGAAGCAGAGCCCAGAAAAGTTTGGTGTGAGTGGGGAGCCCACGTTCAGGGAGACAAAGAGCTGCTGGGGAGCTGTGTCTCACAGGTTGAAATCTGTAGGTTGGTCTGTGTAGGCTCCAGAACATGCCCAAATTTTTGCTTCTAGCACAGCACTGATGGTGTGTTTTATGTTGTTTGTTTGTTTGTTTTGGTGTTGGGGGAGTGGGATGTTACACTGTCAGGACTCTTCTCATGTTTTAAATGCAATGTTGTTAGCTTGGGAGTGGAAACCCAAACTGATCCTGCCGAGGCTGATACCTGCCAGCCTCCGGCCTTGATTCTGCTTTTGTGACAATCCTGCTCGGTGCCCTGCAGACAGCTTTGTCTTCAGAGGACTTGAGCTTGGACCTGAGAGGCAGGACTGAGGGGCAGGGAGCTGTTGGACGCCCCTCGCTGTCACCCTGTGCTGTGTGGGACAGCGCGGGCATGTCGGGGAGTCCTTGTGCAAGGAGCGACCTTGGCTTTGCCAAGCAGCTGGGCGACAGCACTGCTTCCAAAGCCGGCACGGATCAGCAGCCTTGGTGTGAAGGCCGAGCATCATGAGCCCAAGACGAGGAGCAGGTCCATGTGCTCAGCTTCTGGGCTTACCTAGGGTGAGGTGCTCGCCTGGGGGAGCCGTGCCCTGCCCGCAGGAGCCCACCAGCTGCAGCACAGCCATGCGCACCTGCACCAGGCTGGGCAGTGCTTGGCTTCAGCGAGGGGACGGGCAGACGTGGGCAGGGCTGGTGCTGCTGCACTTGGATTTATCTCAGGGTTTCGAGCCATAGGTCATGCCTTTTTCACACTTACCAGGATTTAAGACCCTGATAAATAGATTTTTTAAGCTTTCCATAGGCATGAATTCTATGTAGGACAGATGGTTACGAGCCACAGCTATAAACTGCATGCTGACCTGATAGACTTCGTAACCATTGTAGTTTAACAACTCATTAAATACTTATTAAAACAGCTACTGATTATTTATTGCTCCTTTATGAGGGATTTGCCAGTTGCACTGAAATTTAAATCAGGGCCATGTTTTCAAAGGATTGGCAGTATTTCTTCAGTTCAAAATGGCTTGTTGTTTTAATTAAAAATTAAAAAAAGAAGGCTCTTTAGTTAGCAAGACTGATAGCTGAAGGAAGATTGTAAAGCAGCTAGCGCTGTCCATGCTGCTACGCACGCAGCATCCACCCGTCGGGGCAGGAGCACCCTGTGTCAACTGCCGTGGGCCCCAGGTTTGTGGAGATACCACTCAAAACCAGAGAAGTTAAGGAAACGGATTCAGTGGAGTAAATGCTGACCATTTGGGAAAGCAAATTCCATTTCTGGTTGATTTGGGGTCAGATGGAATCTTCAGACATCCCCATGCTCACCATCCCCCGTGCTTCGTTAAGCGGTGACATGAGCACGCACGTAATTACTGCAGGGTGCTGCAGCCGTGCCAACCCCAGGGCAGCTCCAGGAGAGGCTGCACCAATGTAGAAGTTCCCAGTGCACCCACAGCAAGCTGGGGCAGTGGGACGGAGTCACCCCCTCCTGGCAGAGCCCTGCAGAACTCGAGATCTCCTACAAAATCATGGTGTCGCTCTTGATTATTTTTTCTACATCCTGCAGCAGATGTGCTTTAATGAACCAGACGGAGCTGATGTTTTGGCTCTCTCCTGCTCCGTAGCTTCTTGTCTCCCTCTGTACCACCCAGGCTGGATGCAGCTCCCATCTAAGCAGGGGTGAAGGGGATGGAGGGCAGGCAGTAGCTGCCTGCCCCTCGCCCACCCCATCAGTTCAGTGCTGAGAGCTTGGTGGAGAGCAAGCAGCAATTCACTGCTGACACCCTCCAGCAATAACACCTCGAGTGCCAGGGGACAGGGAGGATGTGCAGTGGGCTCCTTTGTCTTCAGTGCATTCTCTGTCTTCAGACTTGCAAAGGGAACCTGCAGCTTCCCAGCTCACCAGTCCGTAACCCAACCGCTGAGCTGATCGCCAGCTTTTCGCCCTCCCAGCTCGCTCGGAATAGCAGAGATTTCCCCAAAGGCAGCAACCCTGGTGCAGAAGAACTAGTGCAATAACTTGACATCTTTGTTTACCCCCTTCTTTTAATAACCTTCTGGTCCCGTAACAATCACATGTGGGAGGATCAAAGCCATTTTCCCCAGTAAACCCGAGGACTGGTATATTTCCAGTTTATTCTATTTATTGAACCACATGATGGTACAAAGGGGAACTCCACTCTCCAGGAGAAAGGCTGAGACCCTCTGGGTCTCCATGGAGGAGCTGCTGGGGACTCAGAAGCTATTAAAAAGATTGCAGGGCTTGTGATGGTTATTAAACCAGTGCTTCGGAGCTCGGCTCCGGTGTGTGGGGACTCACCAGCAAATTACTCCCAGGTCTCGGGGGAGGAATGATTGGCACCAGGGGTAGCAGTGAGTTTACTTTTAGATGCACCTGCATTTCTGTGCTATTGATGGGTGTGTGGCAAGGCAATCAGTGGAGTCCCCGTGTCTTGCAGCGGGCAGCGTTTCTTTTTAAAACTGCTCTTCAGGTACAAGAAGGGCTGTCTGAGTCAGAAATCGCTCCATCGCTGTGCAACAGCCGCCCCAGCTTCTTGGTGCTGCGGTGGGTTAACGGCCCTGTTCCTCCCCAGAAATAATAATGCAGGGGCTCCATGCCAGCAAGATGTATGGGTGTTAATGGTTTGGGATGGAAGCAGGGAGGTAACCCCCTAAAGGCGGCGCAGAGTTGGGTTGTGCCCTGTATGAGCATACAGGGGATGCACAAAGACCTGAGACGAGCCGCACGGCTTTGGCTTCCTCCAGCAAGGGAGATGGAGGATTCGGGGACACGCCGCCTCCAGCCCTCAGATCTGGTGCTGGGGACCCTCTTGCTGGTTGGGGCACCCCAAAACACCAACATTTACCGGAGCCCGGGGCTGCGGCAGCAACGCAAGGAGCAGGTTTGCCTGCGCCCCCTCCCCGAGGTCTCTGCAGGATCTCACTCGTCACCTGCCTCTGAGCACAAAGTCACCAAGTTGAGGAAACTTGGACGGAGCCAGGGACAGGATGAAAAACCATGTTTCCCGTTTTGTGAACAAGCGTGATAAGAGGAAAATAACAGCCTGCCTGCGTGTTGCCACCACACAAATAAAGAGAGCTTTCTGCAAAGAGAGAGTGGTGGGGCTCACTTGTTTTTCTTTGCCGCCTTCTTCTCTGACAGTTCATCACTAAGACGAAGGCCTCTGGGGTTTTTAGACACCTGGCTCTCAATTAAACAGCTAATCTGTGCAGCAAGGCACTTAAAGCAGGAAGGAAAAATGGCTTATCAAGTAAACCAGCTCTGGCCTTGGGCCGCTACCGGATTGAATATCAATATCTTTAAGGGATTCTTGAACATGAGCGGCAGTGGGGACCGTGACATTGCTTCCAGCTGTGCTCTTTCCTAGCACGTGAGGAGAACGGGGAGGGGATGCTGCTGCATCAGTGTACCCCGAATGCGGCAGCGTCCGGCCCAGGGGATCCAGGGATGCCCCAGGCAGTCCCCATTGCTGTGACCCCCAGAAACTGCACCAGGGCTCCTGGGGCTTTGGGAGTTATACTTTATTGTATTTTATTTTACTTTATTTTATTTATTTTATTTTATTTTACTGTGTTTTATTTCATTTTACTGTATTTTACTGTATTTACTTTTAAGGGTTATTATTTTGCTTAGCCTGGCAGCAGCCAAAAGGTTCCTTGTGCCGTGTGGAGCCGGGTGTTGAATCCATGGGGATTTTTGGTAGGGTCAGGTTGCAGGGAGGGGAAGGAAGCATGGCCAGGGACCCACAGCCGTGGGGGCAAAAAGATGTGTCAGTGGGATTCCACATCATCACGTGAACCTGGCAGCTGAAGCTCTAAGCAAAATAGCAAATGTCAGGGACTTCCCAGCAAAATCTCAAGATCTACCGAGACTGCCAGCATTCCTTAGTAACTGGAAGGAAACTGCCCCTCAGTTTCCCTGCCAGAGAGCAGAGGTATTCATGCTAATGTTTCCTCTGTTTCCTTTGAGGTCTACAGCTGAAGGATTGATTTACCTACATCCAAGTGACAAGTATCACAGCAAGTCATTTTTTTTTTCTTACTCTCTTTTGTGACTCAGCTCTGGCTTGTTGCAGTCCAGGGCTGGGGGAGGAAAAGTAAAATAATAGCTGTGAAAATGCATCCCCTGAAGACAGCTGTAGTTATTAGAATATTAATACATTGCCAGCGGTACATGTCTCTGTTGTATATATTTTTCTAATCGGAGACATCGCCAAGATGCTCTGCGGGGGCTCCCGTGGGTTTTTACATGGCATTATCACAGAACCACAGAACTGTAGGGGCTGGAAGGGACCTCCAGAGATCACCGGGTCCAACCCCCCTCCAAAGCAGGCTCCTCAGAGCAGGCTGCCCAGGGAGGCGTCCAGACGGGCCTTGAATATCTCCAGGGAAGGAGACCCCACAGCCTCCCTGGGCAGCCTGTCCCAGGGCTCCGTCACCCTCCCCGTGAAGAAGTTCTTTGCCATGTTGGTGCGGAACTGCCTGGGCTCCATTTTGTGGCCGTTGCCCCTTGTCCTGTCCCCACAGACTGCTGAGAAGGGGTTGGCCAAATCCCTCTGTCTCCCACACTTAAGATATTTGTAAACATTGACAAGATCCCCTCCCAGTCTTTGCCAGGCTGACCAGTCCCAGGTCTCTCAGCCTCTACTGATAGGAGAGATGCTCCAGGCCCCGTATCATCTTTGTGGCCCTTGGCTGGACTCTCTCCAGGAGAGACGGCATCAAAAGAGCCAGTATCTCGAGGAGATAAGAGGTACCTCTTATCAAAGAGACGGTAGCTCCAGGAGACCCTGTGCGATGCTGATCTGCACGGGAGAGCTGTGATGTGTCTCGTGGCACTGCTGCCATCCGGGCACGGTGTGCAGGCGGGGGAGCGTGACGTGTTAATTCGTGGTGACTGGAATTTGATCCTATGTCTGCTGATCACCCTTCGGTGAGCAAACGGGGATGACATTTTGGTTGTTACAATAAATGATGCAAGGTGAATGTTGCGTGCAAGAAGAGGTTACAAACGAATGGGACGGGAAAGGCAGAGGGGGCAGGTTTCTCCAGGAGTGCTGGTGCTGTGTGAGGGCCACAGGAGAGTGCTTGGCACCAGCCTGTTAAACGCCGGCATGTAGCTGATGGGGCTCCACACCTCGGGGTTGGACCCCAGCCTTGGACAAGTGCTCACGGGGCTGGTGGCTGAGGCTGTGGCTCCATCCCTGCCGGGGCAGGGGCAGGTATCAGGGGGCAGATGGCACTCAGAGGGCATCTCATCTGCAGAGACCTCGGGTCTGGGTTGGCTTCCTCCCAGGCCCTCCCAATGATGTGGCCATCACCCGGCCTCACCTTTAGTTTGCCATCTGGTGTCCCTGTCCCCTTGTTTGTCAGATGCTGCCATGGATCCTTCTGAAGTGGAGGCCCCAAGGGAAGCACCTGCGATGCTGCAGTGACCCTCTTCACCACTGGCACCCTCTGGAGCATGGCTACAGGATGAGAGGAAGGTGCTTGAGGAATTTGGAATGAAGACATGAAGGCCTCAGACCTGAGAGTGGAAGCAGGATCTTGCCTCCACTTCAGGGTGGGCAGTGCAGAATGAGGGAGCTGGAGGCTTCGCAAGGGCTTGAGAGGTCTCTCCTCAAGTCACTGGGTTATCTGGTTCCTGCCTGTAAAAGGCGGGGTTCATGTCTTACCTTCATGAAACAGATGTCAGGGGGTTGTTCCTGGCAATTTATCCCTCCTCAAAGTGAAGATACATATGATACCTGAGTGCCCACCTGAGAAACATCCTCATCCAGCTCCTTTGTTTTGAGAGAAAACAAAGAGCATGGACCAGGTCCACTGGCAGCAGCAGAGCCGAGTCACGTTGCCCCCATTGAGAAGAGGCAGCCCTCTAAATCTGAGAGGAAAAGCCTTGATTTACCCTGATTTACCCCGATTTACCTCCCGCTAGACCTTTCTGTTCTGTGCACTCTTTGCGCGGAGGCAGCTTAACCCACATCCCTCCCACGCCGGTTTAAGGAGCTCAGCACTGATGTAATTGGTGTTTACAGCTGCAAACAGCTGGTCGGAGATCAGACGGATGCAAATAACCCACTTCTGGGCTCGCCACAATTGGGGAAGTGTTTGGGCTTACAGCAGCTTTAGGGGTTTGGGGTAGCAGCTTAAAATTGGTCGGGGTGCGGAAAGGAGGTGTTGGGAGCCGGGATTATATTTTGGGTTGTTTAGCGCTGAAGCTGGAAGATGGAAATGCCTATTTTTGCCATCACAGCCCAGATGAGGGCAGCTTCAGAGACACCACTGCAGGGAGATCACACAGGAGACCGAGAGACAGGCTTTAACAGCAGGTCCTAAAGGCACCCAGAATTTCTTGCGGTTTCTCTGGTGGGAGCCCCGGGTGCCACAACAAGCTGCAGCAGGGCAGGGGCGTCCCAGCGCAGTGCTGCTGGCTCTGCAGGATTCGGATGTAGCTTCAGCACACAGGGTCGTGGGCAGCTATCAGCAGGGGTTGGGGACTTACATAATCTCTGCCAGACAAGGATGATGTGAGGTCGAAAGCTTTGGAGACCACACACCAGGGCAGAGCTGCTCTGAGGTAGAAATATGGGGACATCAGCAAAGGGAGTCACCGAGAGTAAAGTTGCACGAGGAAGCCAGTGCCCTGTGACATCGCTGACACCACGGGGCAGGGAGAGCCAGGGATGCTCAGCGGTCAGGCACATCCTTGGGAAGCAAGAACATCCGGGGCTACCAGGGCATGGGCACCCGCTGCGTGTGCAGGCTCCTGAAGGTCCCTCACAGCCTCAGCTGTCCCAGGGGATTAGTACAGCAATTTCCTAGGGAAAAAAAATAATTAAATCCTGTTCTTAGCTATTATTTCCAGGGTTTTTAGGAGCACTGTGTCTGTTACGAATTGTTTTAAAAATAATACAATAAAAGTCTCCGGCTACTGTAATCTGTAAGGGTGAAAAGGAAAATGTAATGAGCCAGGCTCAAAGTCCACCTTTTTTTTTTTTTTTTTTTCAATTGGATTTAGCAGGGAGATCATTTCCAGCTTCAGTGGCAGGTTAACAGAATCACGGGGGTGAGAGCTGGGTGAGATTTATTGCACGGTCGCATCCTCCCCTGCTCCGCGTGGAGCATCTGCCCTGCCAGGCGTCCCCAGCACTCTGTTGGGTCTGGCTTTAAATGATGAGAGGAACTGAGTGCCTGGTCCTCTGTGCTCGGAGAATCAAAAAGGCAGAGGTCTGGCAGCCCCAGCGTGTCTGGATAGAGCCAGTGACTGCAGTCAGTGTTCACCGTCCCCCTGTCTGCCTGGGTTGGGCTGCAGGCACCTTCTGGGCCAGGCAACTCTCCTCGGCTGTCTCACTGAAGCTGCAGATCCTGGAGACAGAGAGCTAGCAGTGACAAGCCCTAAAACACTGGTGCTTGTCTGTCTGCATAGAAATGCCATCAGGTAGAGTGGACTAGAGGAAGAAGCAGCCCATCCGGGTGTCCCAAGGGGCTGGTAGCTGAGCAGCCTGCTTCCGAAGGACATCTGTCACCTGCGGAGCCAAAATGGGGCGCACCTGGTGAAGGGGTGACATGGATAGTGACCCCCTGCTCTCCTCCTGCAGGTTTAGGGGGAGAGAGGAGCAGCCAGAGAGTTTGTGTCCTATGGGAGAAGTTATTTGCAGGAGAACGGGAAGGAGGACTTTGGTTCTTTGAAAGTCCTCGTGCAATTCCAAAGCACACGTCAGGAAGTGCCTCTGTGAGGACTGGGGGACAGACACTGCCTTTCCTTGGGGCAGGCAGCTCAAACAAACCCGCTTCTTCAGCCTGGAGAGCCAAAGGCCCACATCGGGTCAGAGGCCTGGGTCCCTGGAGGGGACAGGATGGTTCTGCAAGAGCCGGGGGGACCTGGGGGAGAGCAGCACCACGGTGTGCCTCATAAAGTCAGTACCTTCCCCAGTTCTGTGCCGCCTTTTCCCAGGTGAATATCACACTGTACGTGTGCAGTGCTCAATAGCGATCCGAAAACAGCCCCTCTGTTTCTGAGAGATGAAAATCAAACTAATATCTGTGGACAGCTGTAATTTTGGTTGCGGCAGCAATAGCAAGCCGCCTGATAGGCATCAAGACTAGATTTGATTTACCACAGTTCCCAGCCCTGTCCCTTCCTCCTCTTTATCTTGTGAATAGAAGAGGTGAAGCCTTTCCTCGGGGGCTGCCCGTGAAACACCCCCGGCAATGAACGTGGAGCCTTGCAGCTGGGGGACGCGGGTTGCAGCGGCTGCAAGCAGGCAGCTTGCGATTCCCAGGCTAACAGTGACACCTCCTGTTTGCACAGAATTCAGCTCGAAGCCCAGCATAGCAATGTGAGAGTCCAGGGATCAGCCAGGAGCTCGTGGGGTCCTTCACCACTTAAACCTCTTCGTGTGCACCCAGGAAAACGAAGCCCTCTCCTAGCCGCAGGTGCAGACCTGCAGGGTCAGGGCTGTCCTTGTGCGTGCCAACCTGCTCTGGGGGGTGCTGGGCAGAGGGGAGCCACAGGAGGGGGGCACGAGCACAAGTGCTGAATGCAAACCGCTTTTAAAAGAGCAGTCCTTGAGTTGTAATTAAGTATAGGCAGGTAAAAGCTATCCTTTAATAGCATTAAAGCTTTTATTTAGATGTAAAATGTGTTTAAATACTGCTTTGTCCCCCAGGAGCAACCAGCTTACGCTCAGAGGATCGGCCTGATAAATACATTTATTTCCACTGAGTGTGACAGAGTTCCCTCCCCAACACAGAGAGGTCTCCAGAGACCAGCTGAAGTTGAGGAGCTGGTTCCCTTGCTCCAGGCTTGCTGGGAGATTTATCCCCCGCCTCTCTTTGTAAGACTCGGGACATTTCCTTGTGCACTTCCCTGACTCCCCATTTGTTCATTCAGGTGTTCAAGATGTCATTGAAGGTGCAGACAAGCAACATCACAAACAAGAATGACCCCAAGTCCATCAACTCCAGAGTCTTCATTGGCAATCTCAATACAGCCGTGGTCAAGAAGTCAGATGTGGAGACCATTTTCTCCAAGTACGGACGAGTGGTGGGCTGCTCTGTTCACAAGGGCTATGCCTTCGTACAGTACTCCAACGAGAGGCACGCACGTGCCGCGGTCCTGGGCGAGAACGGGCGCGTGCTGGCTGGCCAGACACTGGGTAAGTCGTTCCTTCAGATTCTGTAGGTGTCCACGTGCAGCAAGGACTGGCTGATCCCTGAAGGATGGTCAAGGGATGGCCGGTCCAAGGTCAAGCAGGGACATTGAGCTGCAGGTCAGGGTCAGGTCCGGTGCTGGTTAGGGGGTCGGACACAACCCCAGGGACCCAGCAGGCACAGGCGGAGCTGTGACAGAGATGGAGACCAGCAACAAAGCTGTCCTACAGCACAGCTCAACAGGGACTTGATGAAGGTTCCCGGGCCCCGCAGGGCTGGCAGTCACTGTGAGGCTGGTCATGGCCACTGGGCACATTGTCACCCGCACGGCTGTGGCCGCAGCACAGGCTTAGGAGAGGTAGTGGGGGCTCTGGGTAAAAGCCCAGCCCTGAAAGACACTGGTGTGGAACCCATAATTTCAGGGTGCCTGGACCAAAATTACAGCAGCACAGCACGTGTATGGGTTCCCCTAGCATGACAAGAGATTTCATCTCCCATTCTTTCACCATTCAAAAGCCAGGTGTCTCATCGTGTCCCATTACCTGGGCATCCTCTGGTCAGCAGAGACAGGCACCTCTGGGTTTGAGCCTGGGACACCTGACCCAGGTCGGGATGGAGGTACCAGCCTTAGCCTTAGCCTGTCAAGAGAGGCAATAGCCTCGCTTGGACTATCACAGACCAGCTTTAGCCAGCTGATGTTAAATGAGGTAACTCTTCCCCCCACCAGATATTTGACAGTCTCTCCTCTGTGCTGCTGTGTGATAAGAAATACCAGACGAAACCACCCCAACTGCTCCCAGCTGCATCATTATTTTGCAGATTGGTCTGAAGGGTCACATGCTGAGAAGCCCTTGTCACCAGCTCTAAGCTGAGAATTGGAACTGAAGACAGTATTTTTAATGAAAATTTGTTATTTCCAAGCCTGCTACAGGCAGTGGTCACTGGACAATCAGGAAAGCGATTTGCAGCCCATTCCCACTCTGCTTCCAGCACAGCAGTCAGAAAGAAGTTACGTGCTCGGTCTGGTCTTTAAGCCAGCGTGCTCTTTCCATCCATGGTTTATTCAAATACCAGAAACTTTTCTTCACTTTTCTTCCTGTCAGCACAAAGCCAGGCTGAGGTGAGGGGCAGTGTGCCAGCTGTTCCAGCCCCGGCATTGCCCACATGCACAGGGCTGGTCGATACGAGAGCGAGGCGCCGGGGAGCCAAGGAGCCGTAGTGGCACTCCGGTCAGACGCCAGCGGGCAGCTGGGAGGCAGACAACACGTGGCCACTGTGCTGAAGAGAGAGATGCCTCTGCAAGTGTACAGTGCTAGAAACCTCTTACTGTCCTCTCAGGGCTGGTTCCAGAGGCATGGCGTGCTGACCAAAAGGTCTGTGCTGCACACCTGCTGGAGCAGGGGCACATTCGGCTCCCCTTCACCTGCCTTCTCTTTGTGAACACGTCCTGCCACAGAGGAGCTCAGTGTGCTTTCACATGATATCCATGGCCCGGTATAAACCTGGGTACACTCCCCTTTCTGTAGAACCCAGTGGAAAGGAAGAAGTGAATATGCCATACAATGTGGTTCAAAAATGTCTTTGCACAGAAGGCACAAAAAGAGGTGGTCACGGCCGCATAGGCTGTGCTGATGAGGAAGGATGGGATCGGACAGGCAGGGGGCACAACAGGCACATTGCTGAAGAGGCTGCCCCTGCCGCTTTTCGTGGTAGGACTGCCCTCCCCAGCCCACCTGCTTCCTGCCCTGGCGGGTATCTTCAAGCCAGAACCCGTGGATATAACCAGAACTGTCAAGCTTCAAAAGGAGGGTTCTGAACATGTGTCTCGGGCTGTGACACTTGATCAACCAAGCTCCTCGACCATGGTTGTTGGAACCGACGTCCCTTTCCAGCTCCATCCAGTGCAGGCACAAACCATCGCAGCTGCATCCTGCATGGCGGGAGGTCATGGGGAGTCACCACCCACACACTCAGGACAGTGCCCGGTGCAGGGGCAAAGCACCCCCGGGGGGGTACTGGGGCAGCAGCGTGCTATAGTGCCTCCTGTCCCCACTGCCAGCAGGTCCCTCAGCAGGACAGCGTCCCCACCCAAAGCCAGAGCCACTCCTGCATGCCAGGCCCCAGCTGTGGTGTCCCAGTTCTGGTAGCACTACGTGGCACAGTTTGCATGATCCAAGGAGCACATACTCCACCCATCTTCCCCATAGGGCTCTTGCAACCCCTTCAAATAGACTGTAGAAAAGCCAGGACTTGCAGAGCCCCTCAGGTGGAGGACTGCGGCTCTCGGTGGCTCCTGCTCCCTCCAGGAGCACAGCCGGCTGCGCTGCTGCAGGAATTGCACGGTGGCATGGGGTCCAGCCCTCTGCTCCCAAGCACCAGCGGCGATCTGCTCCCTGCCATCTCTGATGCCATGGCAGAACAAATGAGCAAGGCAGCAGCTCATCTTTCTAGCTGTCTTCTCCCACATAAGGTCAGCTCTCAAGCTAGGTGGTCTGGTAGCATTTATTCCATCTTTTCTTTTTGATTCTTCTTCCTTTATCAGCGGACAGGCAAACTGTCAGGCTTCCATTTTAACTGTTCAGCAAGATGTATCGTGAAATGGAGGTGTTTGGAAGCCACGTCTGTAGCCCATCCTGGGTCACGGGCTGCTTTGCAAGGCAGTTCCTGGCTACCTCTGTGGACAGCCCAGCCACTGCAGGAGGCCATCACCATTTCAGTGGGGGAGCTCTGCACTGGAATCTGGATCCACACCAGTAAGCTCGCCCTGCCTTCTCTACTTTCATTGTGGGCAGAGATGCCTGGTTATGAGCAGGGGGGACACACACTGCCATGAGCTGAGCAGATGGATACAGCAATGCTGAGGAGGGAGCCAGAATGGCAGTGGGTTGCAAAATCTGTCCAGGCTGGTGTGCATGCTGAGCTCTTGTCTCTCTTTGTTCACTGTCAAGGGAGTCAAGGGATCTTACTGCTCATCACCACTGCGGGTTGAAAGTACAAATTTCCTGCTCTGACTGCATGCCCTGATGAAGGCTCTGTAGTGCTATTTCTAGCAGCGCCTACCAACAAATTGAGCTAATTGTTGTCATTATCCACCGTTGGGCTTCCATTGCGTCTCCCTTGAAGGGTGTTGATCAGCATGGAGCTGTCATTAGCTCTCCGTTTTGCAAGAAGTGACTGGCAGCTGGCAAGATGCACCCTGACAGCAGAAAGGGTTCACAGCAGGGGAACTGGAGCTGAACAGGGATGTGTTCTGGGATGCACCAAAGAAGAGTTTATTCCTCTCTTCCTTTAAAGCATTGCCAAAAGCACTGCATTGCTCCAACAGGCCCACACTGGCAGCAGCTGCCCACAGAGCTGTCCTTTGTCCATGCACGTCCTTGTTCAGGCTCAACACACTTCTGGATGAAGGATGAAAGGTGAAAGGCCGCAAAGAAAACAAGCACTTGATGTGAATGTGCCCCCGCAACAGGCGCAGCAACAGGCGGCATGGCCACTGTGGGCAATTCACCCTTTGCTTGTGAGGAGCACACTTCAGGGCTCAGGTCTTGTGGCCAGCAGGAGGAGGGAAGTGCTGCCGTTAAGCAAATAAATGCAATTCCTTTCCATCTCCAGAAGCAACGCAGTTACACGTGCCCCACACAGTGTCCTGCTCTTGTCCTTTCCTGTCCCAGCCAGGAGAAGCACCCAGGGCCTCAGCCTAATGGCAGAGCAATGACAGAGTGGCGGCCTGAAACCACACTTACAAGGATAAGCTCCAGCTTCAGCAGGAATGGTGTGTCATGCTAGACCCTAAAAGGCAAGCTGAGGAAGGCACTGGGGCAGGGGGAGCGTGTCCGTGCTGCAGCAGACCCCTGTCAGCACTGCCCCAGCAGGCACTGGCTGGGAAACTGCCATGGGAAGGGATCCTGTGCTGCTTCTCAGCCTGTTCCAGCAGTGCTGCAGCTTTCTTAAGCTCCCGCAGATGATTTTCATGGTTACTTCTGGTCATTTTTCCAGCTGTTTATTTTGATGGTGAGCCGCTCAGCTGGGCCCCATTATTTCCCCATGAAGTCCCATGCTCACTTCATGCAGCATGAAAAAAGCAGTGATTGGTAGGACCAGGACGTAAACCTGTTGAGTTTCACAGCATACCCTGCAAGTCCTGAAGAGAGGAGAACTTAAATCCCCCAGCTGGCAATGTCAGCTCCACAAACCCGGAGCCCCAGGTGTACATCTTCAAGTCCACCTGCACGTCAGAGGCTGCAGCCAGTGCAGCTGGCTCAGCACACAGACCTGCCCCGGTGCTGTGGGGCAGCCCATGCCCAGCCCCATGCAAACGGTGCTTTTGGGCTACCTGAGGACATCCAGCCTCATGTGCTTGGATCTGCCATGCCCAGAGGCACTTATACAGAGCCTGACCTGTGGTCACTCTCAGTATTGGATTGCCACGCTCTTTGCAGGCTCCATGAAATTGGCTCTATCTCTTTATTCTCACGTCAAAAGCGCATTTGACAGTGAAGCCGAGGAGAGGAATTTCCTCCGCAGATTAGAGCAGCTCATTCTCACCTTCCCTCATTGAAGATGTGCCCGAGAGATCAACTGGGGTGACTGCAGGCGTGCACCTGCACTCTGTGCACCTTTTAATGCATCCCAGTCCAAAGCGATGCCTGGGTGGCTTGTGCTTAACATTCATTTTTATTCTAGAAGGAGCAAGAGGTAAATCATAACTACCAGTTAGCAGCATGCAGCAGTTTTCTGTAGTCTGTGCCTTATCACCACAGCACTGAGTTCTCCTGGGAAGCCTGCCCTGAATTTGTGTTAGATTGTTTCTGGGTTAGATTGTGTTGGGAGGGGGCTTGATTTTGAAAATAAGTGCTTAGAAGTTTTGTAAAAGAAAAGGGAGAGGCTTGCTGGGTTCGGGAATGTGTGCCCAGCAGGGACCAGCTAAAGGCAGGCAGGAGTGCAGTGGGTCTGTCTGACCTTGCCTTGATCCGCCATCAGGCACGGCTCCCGGTGGGCACAGCCGTGTAATGCTGCAGCTTTGTTCATTGCAGATATCAACATGGCCGGGGAACCCAAACCCAACAGACCTAAAGGGCTGAAGAGAGCAGCCTCCGCGTTATACAGGTAGGTCTCCGCTGTGCCACCTCCCTGCAGCAAGGTCTCCGGACAGGTATTTCCTTCTGGCCAGGGCTGATTTTCCTGAACTGCCCCCTGGGCCATTTGTGCACGTTCAGATTTTCTCCTCCCGTGGCCTTTTCTGATCCTGGCCTTTGCAACACCCCTCAGGGCTAGGCTGAAGGGAGAAGAGTCAGCAGGAAGCCACGACGGCAGACCCAAGGTTGGCCGAGACCCGTGGTGTTGTGAGACTGCACCTGGGCATGGCCTGGCCCGTGGGCGGTGCTGGGCCTGGAGCCCACTGTAGTGGCTCTTGCCAGGTGTTGGGGACAACAGGGGTAATTTCGGGAAAGATGCTGGAGAAAAGGGCAAAAGAAGAATAACATAGAAAGGGAGACAGGAAGGGAAGAAGGTGGGAGGGCAACAAGTGCAACAAGTGGAGGTGGACCAAGGAGGTGACCGGGAGAGGCCCTGAGGGAACCTGTGCTGGCAGCAGCAGAGAAGAGGACAGCAAACAAGGGACAGAAGGGACAATGGTACATGACATAGGTCTGTGGGGGACGCAGGGTGTCACAGATGTTAGAGCGAGCCTTCAGTGCCACTGTTGCCAACTCCAGAGACTTCACCGTAATTCTCACAATAATTGAAGATTTTAATTGAAGCCTCACAGCCTGGAGTCATGGCAGTGTGGGAGAAATTCATTATGTTCTTGCTCCTGAGGTTACAGAAAGGAAAACTTAAAAAGGTATTTTGAGAGTGCCCCACGGGTTTGAGAACCAAAAAACAAATAACAAGATCCCAAAATGCATTTTTTTTTATAAATTCTCATGATTTTTGTACCAGTTTCATGGTATGGAGACCACTGAGTCAGGATTTGGAATGTGTGATGTTGGGAATAAAATTAGTATCAGTGCTATAGGTGGGTGTTATAACAAAAGAAAACGAGAGAACTGTGGCTTTTTCTATAAAAAGAAGTGAGAGGGATAAAGAGAAAGGAAAAAAACTGTGATCCAGACTCAGTCCAATACCAGTGTGCTAGTATATGGCAAACCTTAGCAGTGGCAACGTGCTTCTGATGCAGGCAAACCCACCAGAGCTTCCGAAACCCTCCCATGACACCCCCAAGGCACCTCCTGAGTCCTTCCCTGGGCCTCGCAGCTGAGTTCTTTGCAGCTCTCACCAGACAAACATTTGCTGCCATCCTGGACCAGCACTTCCTTCCCTTTTCCACCCACCTGGGCTCATAGGACTTCTTGACCAGCCAGACCCAGCTGTCCCTGCAGAGGTAGCCTAGCCAAGCCACTGTGGCCTTGAAGAGCAGCCAAGAGGATCACACCTGCCCCCTGCATCCCGTGGTCCAGCAAAGCCAGCTTCTCTTTATGCTAGGCTCCCAGGGTGACCGGGGCCACACCAGGCAGACTGTGGGTGTCCCATGTGGCTGGTGTTGGCTCAGCTGTTTTCTGTCTCCTCAGCTACAAGGAGGAAAGAGATGCTGGGAGAGCAACCAGCATCACCCATTTCCCGCAGGTTTCCCTTGGACAGATGGCACAGGGCACTTGGGCTGCCAGTTCAAGAGCTTCCACCTGCAAAAACACCCTGAGACAAAAGACCCCAAAAATGCACCGAAACCCCGAGCTCTTCGAGCTAGGTCTCATGCACTTCGCGCTGGCTGCAAATCACTCAGGAGGCTCATTGTGGATGTCACCCAGCTTGGCCCTTAGCCAGAGTTTGGCCCTCTGGATTCACAGGGGGAAAATGTGCATCTGTGCATCATCCACACTGACGTATGGAAATGGATATGACACAAATCCTTCTATTTATTTGCACATGCATGACTTGCGTGGTGCTGGTAGCCATACTGCAAATCAGTTAATTCCATACATCATGTGATAAAGAGCATTTTTTGTCAGCATTTACTCCTCATCCATGCCTTGACTACTAATCCTCTTCTGCTGAAACAACCAGTATTTCAGACTTCCAGGCTGCCATGTAGATGAAGAGAGAGAAGTTTGCTTCCTCCCACAAATAAGGATATGCTAAAATATGGGCCAGAGAACTACACTGCTCTGAGCTTCAGCAATATTTCATCCCAGATTGGTGACAGATTTAAACTTTGCCATCTGGACTAGCAAAACTTACGATATCTCGTGGAAAGCCAGGAATCCAGGTTTGCAGTGAGCCATGGTTATAGCTTCTCCTAACCATCATACATTTTTCTAAACATCAGACATCAAAAATCACAGTGCTATCATTTATGAAAGTGTGGTGTTAAACACCTAAGATTAGTTTTTCAATGGTTGCATTTTATTTTACCTAACTCTAATTCTGCATGAGAAAAGTACTACAGAAGGCAAGGCAAGGGTTATCTCATTTTGGACACAGAGGAGGCAAAAATGGTGGCATTCTTATTTGGTCCATCAGCCCCAGAGTAATATTTGGGTGTTCAGTGCAAATCCCTTGGGTTGTAGCCTCCCATCTACCTCCAAGCAGGTAAAACATACCCCACACACCATCATGAGTTTTCTAAGATGTCTCTACAAAACCTAGACCTTCAGCCAGTGTAAAGCCTTGCTGCCATCACTGCTCTGCCTACATCCCTTCAGGGCCACCCTCCCTCAGCCTGTGCCTTTGCCCGAGCATCTCCTTGCACGCAGAAAGTCTCCTCCGTGCTCCCAGCCTGTGCCCCGGCCACCGCTGCTCAACACAGATGTGCCTGGAATTGCTGCAAACGAGTTAGCGAGGCTGGCTGCAAAACAAGCTTGTCTTTTGACCATGTCCCCCAGGTCTTCACATGCTGTGTCTCAAAACCGTTTGCCTTCTGGCAGGACATGTTTCACCTGCCTAGCACACGTCCAGACAGGGTTTCCTGGGGCATTTGGGGCCACAGCCAGGTCGGTGCCAGTGCCCCTGCCGTGCTTGTGTTTTGGCTGCTCCTTGCTGAGGGCTGTGCAGAGAAGATGACTCTGCCCTGGGACCAGCTGCGGGGCACTGGGGTGGGCAGCACTGTGGTTCACCATGGGTCCCTGCCTGTCCCAATGGTGGTGGTGCCCATGTTGCTCTGTAGCCGAAGGACAGCCAGCTTTGGGACAACCTGAGCAAGTCTTGCAAGGGCCCCCAAGTTCCAAGCAGCTCGGTGGACACAAACCTCCGCAGACACCTTCACAGCCCCTGGATGCAAGTGGGCAATGACCTCACGGCCCAGCTGACATCAATGTCCTTCGCTGTACCCACTGCACTCAAAAAGCTGGTGTTGAACCACCTGCAGCCAACAGACCCACTCCTCCCACATCTCAGCTGTGGTGCTGGGATCAGTGACAGTCCTGCAAGCCCTGGTGCCAAACCCATGCGCAGGGCTGAGAAGCAACCCCAGGGCAGAGCAGGAGGTGGGCAATGGCACCATCGGGTCCAGCACTGATTAAGAGGAATGGTGCACGCTGTCCCAGAACTTCTGCAGACCTAGCATCTTGGAAATGCCGTGTTCTCTTCCAGCATTTCTCTCCCAGCTTCCTGCTACTTCAGCTAGTTGCAGGAGAAAAGAATCTCACACCAGATGTGCAAGATTTTAAAAGCTCACTATTTAATTATGGCTAGATATTCCAAGTAGCATTTCAGCAGATATTGTTTCTATTACTGCAATAATTAAGATTATGCAATCGTTAATAGGAGGATCTGAGCACATGTCAATTGTGATTATCAGTGCAGGGCTGTCAGCCAGGTAATTAAAAGCACAGCCACTCAGCTTTACATTTACTGCTCAGGTACGTGCTCAGAAACGGCACTACAAATGTAATGTAAATGCAGCACCTAAAAACAATTGCCCTTCACTTAGAAATGTGTGGATTTTGAACCTTTGTGAGTCATTTATAAATGTTGTTTAATTGCTATAGGAAAACAATGCAGAAGAAATGCATCACGAGCTGGAAGCATCATGCTACTTGACATGGCCTTAAAGGCTTCTGCTGCCTCTCTCTCTGCTTGTCCCTGCTTTAGTTGTAAAGGGCACGATGACACCAGCTGATTGAAAAATGGCAGAAATTATTCCTGTACACAAAGGAGGCTCTGCCAGTTCACTGAATAATGATCCATCCGTTTCAGGAAGGTGTATCTAACGTGCCGTGAAATTATCAGCACGCAGGTTCCAGGTAAACCACTGAAGCTAGGCACTCGCTTTTTAGTCGTATTCTGTATTCCTGTTGGAAGACCTGCCTTTTGCTCTGCACCTGACTTCCAAGGATGCTGGTAAAGGCACCCAGCCACTGCCTCCCTCCTCCCACAGCCTCCTGACTGGCTTTGTCTGTTAAGCCGTGACCTGACTCATGTTATAGCAGCGTCCCACAGTCACAGACTTCAGAAAAATCCCTGACTTAAGCCCACTGCCTTCTCCTTTGAGGGCTGTGTCATGCTTTGCAGGTGTTGAAAGAGGCTGGGGTCGGAGTTTTTGCCATCCCCCGCTGACCTGAGTCCAAGGCGGACTCATCTCACATACGTTCAGCCTTCTACGCTATTGAGGCTTTCGTGCGGTCTGGTTGTCTGGGCTCCCTTTGTGCTTGCTGGCTAAAAAAGCCTTTCTTCAGTGCAGTTCACCTGGCGTCATGGCACATGTCTGCCTCTGGCTGGGATAAACCATGACATGAAACTACCTCTGGCTTGGATTTATGTCATTACATTCCCAGCATCTGAAGCTCAGCGAGATGAATCCCTCTGGTTTTGGACAAGTCAGATTCCAGGAGCTGCCGGCCATGTGCTGAGCCCGTGGTGTCCACACCCCAACTGATGGGGCCTGGAGGAAAAGCCAGCTCGGGCCGAGTCCCAGAAGCATGACAGAGTTGTGCCAAATTCCCCCTAAGCTTTGTGTTGCTCATCAGGGAATGATCTAAAACTGCCTCATGATCTCAAGTGAGCTTCCCAGCAAGAGCTGGTCCTGCTTCTTCTGTGAGCTTTACGGAGAGGTTACCACTGTCTTCTCCTGCCTGTGGATCCAGAGAACATTGGTGGCATTGTTAGAGCTAGCCAGAAGCATTTCACCAGAGCCTGTCAGGTTTGACAAATATTACAGAATTGTATCAATTTCATTTTAGTTGCATCTAAAGAAAGAAAAAGAAGAGTGAGAGCCTGACGTTGTAGAAGCATCCTTGTTCGGTTTTCCTTTCCAATGACATCCTATTTTGATTTGATTCTGTGTTTATTGGATTCAAACAGAATTGGAGTCAAACATACTTGATGATTAAAATAGATTGAAGTTCCGAGGGGAGCTGCTGTTCTATAGCATTTTCTATATTTCCAAATTTCATCCTGGGGCCGAATGAAAATCAAGTTATTTGTCTTGAAATGCCACATGAAAATATGTTTCCTCTGTCCATATGAACACGCTGGTTAGATTCCAGCAAGAGTTGGCGTGGTAGGAATTGCCTTTCCCTTTCAGCTGAGAAAAGCATACCAGGGAATAAATGCAGATCACGCAGCGTTTGGGTGGAAGACTGCTGGGACAGCTGTTTCTGCTCTTTGAGGCCAGCAGGTACCGTGTCCACAAGTCAGGTCAGAAGGAGACGGTGCCAAGGCTGAAAATACGCTGAAATTTATCTATGCTGAGGCTTTCAGCAAAATGGCTTTTTTGTGTGTGTGTGTGTGTGATGAAATTGAATTTGGAAGGCTTTTGGAGATAACAGCTCTGTAGTCACACCTTCCCTGTTCCTCAGTGCAGGAACCTGCACCCAGCACCCCAGCCCAGGCGCAGAGCTGGCCATGGATGGTCAGTGGGTCAGCATCTGCTCGGAGACAAGGTTCAGCACAAAACCACTTCCAGCTGCCAAAAGAGGCAGTAGGTGCAAATGCTGCCTTGTTGTCTGTAACTTGCACCAAGTCCCCTTGGCTCCAACGGAGCCCAGCTGTCCTCAGCCAGCCAGAGGTGTGCTTCGGGTCCCCAGAGGCACAGGCTTTCCCTGCACATGGCTGCAGGTGACCAGGGAACTCAGGAACTCCAAGGAACAGGGAAAGTCCCATGCTGGAAACCAGCTGGTTGCTGAAATCAAAATATTAGGTGGGAAGCCCAGTGCCAGTGTAGGCAGGACAGACACCCTGGGCCAACATGAGCCATGCTTCCTGCCAGCCAGCCAGCCTTTTTGTCACTTGTTGCCTAGGATGCAGGACACCAACTTTACCCTCCAGGCTACATACTTGAGTGCTCATCCTTCCCTCTTCCCATCACTGTCTCCTTCTTCCCATTAGTGTTTTTTTTTTATTTATAAGCCACTAAATGGGTTCATGACACAGGATAGAGCTTTTGCTTTCAGGGGCTGTGATAACCATTCTCTTTGTTCAGAGCAGAGCAGAGGGAACGTCAGCATAACTTCCTCATAAAGCAGCAGCAATTCGGGCAGCAGCAGATGAGGGAACCAGACGCTGTGCCCAGCTGGGGGTACCTGCTCTGTTCAGCAGCATTGCTCTTCCACAGCGTGCCTCTGCTGCAAGCGTGCTGGAGCATCAGCCAGCACAAGAGCACTCCAAAGAGCTGTGATTGCCCTCTGCAATCCCCTGTTTTGTCTTGCCTTGTGAAAAAAAAAAAAAAAAAAAATCACCTGCAGCAGGAGAGAAAACACATTACTGGGTCCCCAGGGAGTGTCAGAGGTTGCTCTGACCTTGGGTTAAAATGCAGCTCAAGCCTAAGAAAACAGGAGGTGGGCAGGGTCTTGCTGAGGCGACGGAGGTTTAAACATCCTTGCTAGCAAAAATGTTAAATTAATAAATACCCCCTTCTTCATGACTTCTTCCTCAACAATTACATACGGTAAGGCAAAATCTCACCCAGGTAGAGCAGGTAAAGCTATGTCCTTCTGGAGCCCCCAGGAGCTCCCCAGACTCAGCTGCCACTTCGGACATGGACATCCCCTCAGGGAGTTGGTGGACCTTTGTCCCCAGCCCGTTTGTAGCTTTCAATCCATCTGCACTTCTTCTTGTTTCTCCTCCAGATAGCCAGGTTCGTGCCAACATCACACCTCCAGTGTGTTCAGCCCCCAAATCTTTCTCCAGGCTCAGACCAGCCCCATGGCCAGTCAGGACCATGGCGGTGGGGCGGATGTGGTAGTGAGTTACCAGCGTTAATTAACATGTGCCGTCCTGACTCTTTCTGCAGCGGCTACGACTTCGACTATGACTATTACAGAGACGACTTCTACGACAGGTGAGCTGGGGAGGCGGCAGCCAAAGGGGCTTTCTGTGGGGCGGGCGGTGCAGAGAGGCCACAGCTCCAGCCGTGGGGCGCGAGGCGGGGTGGGCACAGGCCCTAGCAGTGGCATCCGATGTCTGGGCTTGGCAGGGCCTGGGCTGGGCGTGCTTCAGCTCCTGCTTCACCCTCTGCGTTCCCCCCCGAAGGCTCTTCGAGTACCGGGGCCGAGTGTCTCCAGTGCCCAGGGTGGTCCCGGTGAAGCGGCCGCGGGTCACTATCCCCCTTGTCCGGCGCGTCAAGGCGACGCTCCCCGTCAAGCTCTTCTCCCGATCGGCTGCCATTGCCAACAGCTCGGCCAAGCTGAAGCGTGAGTATGTGCGTGCAGCCCGGGCACTGGCCGTACACCCAGCACTGTCCCCAGCCTCCAGCCAGGTACCTGCAAGGCTGGGTGCTCCCAGGGAAAAACCTTAAAAACCCCAAAACATCTGCAGCAAAAGCCCAGTGAGGGCTTTTCAGAAGCCTGTGGGCTGCAAACGTGGCAGGGGAAGGTACAAGGGATCATCCTTCAGTGAGCGTACGGTCACCACCAGTGCTGTAACGGGACTGACGAGCTGTCGAGGGGCTGTGGTGCAGGAGAGCTCATTGCTCGTCTCAGCAAAGTTTCTGCCCCTCTTTCATCAAAGCCCATGTCGGCTGACATCTCTCTGTTTTTCTTTCCTTCCAAGTGAAGTGCAGCGAGCTGCAAACGATCAAAACCGAGCTGACGCAGATCAAGTCCAACATCGATGCTCTGCTGGGCCGGCTGGAGCAGATTGCTGAGGAACAGAAACTGTCCACAGGTCAGTTGGGTGTGTACAGGTGCCTGAGGGCTGGCCTGAGGCAAAGACCCCACCAGAGCTGGGTTTCAGGCCCATCACAGCTTGTAGCATCCTCTGGGCACCAGCACTGAAGCATCTCCCCCACGACCCAGGTGGGGGGGCTCAGACACAGTACAGGAGGTTTCTGTAGCCCCAGCCCAGATAAGGGAACTTTGCTAACAAACATGAAGATAAAAAGTCCCTGCCCTGAGGAGTTTAAAATTCTGCTCAGTGGTAAGTTCTCAGCTCCAAGCTCTCAGCTGTGTCTTGGAGAGGGAGGGTGCTGCTTTCTGAGGGTACTTCGTTCTTTTCTTGTCATGGAAATTCAAAGCTGAAGCAAGTGAACACACCGATCTGTTTCTCTCAGGAGAAAAATCACAGAAATGCTAGGTGCTGTTGAAGCATCACTGCGAAAAAAGTGGTCAAGATTCGGAAAACGTCTTTGCCGACAGTTATATGGGCTGCCAAAATCACATGCCAAAATTCCTCAAATTATGGAATTGGGTTTAAAATTGTGAGATTTATTTTTTTTTCTTTTTTAGTACAGGTTTTATTTTTTTTTTTAATTTGCTTTCTTGTTTGGGTCACTTCTGCCTCACACACACACACACATTGGCCTGCTCTGCCTACTCCTGGATTTCTTTCCAGCAGCTCCTTCAAAAGCAGCAAAACTTCCCACTGCAGAATAAACCCTAGATCCATTATTTACATACCGACTCAATTCTGGAGCCTCCGGCTGAGTCTGATCAGGCTGCAGCCACTGTCTCCCCCAGCCCCTGATCCTGCTGGCTTGGCTCTTGCTCTCACAGAGGTACGGAAGAAGGCGGACAGCAGCAAAAGTGAAGTCTCACAGGAAGACACAGCATCAGAGGCAGAGGTCAACACGGAGGAGCCGCTGAATGGGGATGAGGGAGAGGAAGAGGGAATCGCACGGGATGAGTGTGAAGATGAACTGGTAAGAGCAGTTGGGTGCTACATTCCTCCAGCCAGGGGAGTTGAGTAATGGACCACAGTTTTACTGTAATGTATTAAACCCCCAGGAAAATAGTTTTTCCTTCCTAAAAGGAAATTGTTGTATTTAATCCCATGATTGTTCACAGCTTGTTCTTTCTAACTGTTAAGCTGCTTGCAAAAGCTTTGACCTAGCAAGTGGTGGAGAAAGACAGTTGGCTCCTGAAATTCAGACTGTATTTATCCTTGATTTCACAACATTTAATTAATGGTTAAAATAAGTTGCTTTGCTCCAGAGGAAGTGGATCTCGAATGAATTGAAACATGCCAAGGACAGGCCGTGTTGTATTAACCACACTTTCCTAACAATGGGCATTTGCAAGGGCCTTTTGTCTGGATGGGCACCAAATTGCACAAGTGTAGTTATAAAGTCTCAGCAAGCCGCTGTGCTTGAAGCTGTACATCCATGGCAAGGGCAGCGCTTTTCTCTGAGCGTGGCTAGCCTGATTTTATCCACGTCAGCCCTGCTGCCTTTTGTTCTGCCCTAGACAGGGACTGAAGAACTCAGTGAGCGGGTTTTGTGGGCCGCTCCCAGGTGCCACAGCACTGGTGGCAGCAGAAGTGAGGATGGAGCTCACCATCCCTTTCTCCATCCTCACCCCATCATGGGCTGACCACACAGCACTTCACACCTGCAGCACTCTACCTGTGGCCAAAGATCTCAAAACTCTTGCCAGCTGATCGCAGTCTTCCACTTCACCCCACCGTGGTCATGATGGATGCAGGATCTGAACTGCATATTTCAAGTGTTTCAGTTTCTGGGACCTCATAGCTGAAATCCATGACCCCTGTTAAATCTGAAAAGAGATGGTTAAGGGGAGAAATAACAGACCACTATAAAGAAGAAAGGCAAAAGCTGGCCTCCATCTCTGTGTCAATTAGGACAAGGAAGGCCAGGTTTAAATTACATCAAGGGAAACAGACGGTAGGACTTAGGGGAAAGCTTACAGATGCTAATGATGATAAAGCAGCTCACAGACTGTCAACAGAAAACATGGACCTTGCCATTAGTGGGATGAGAACACAGAATGGACAGACATCCACTGGGTGTGATTTAAGCATCACAGAATGGCTTGGTTTGTGGAAGCGGTCTTAACGACCATCCAGTTCCCTGTGCCCTCCCACCTTGTCCTATTGCTATATGTCCCTCTCCATCTCCTTCTCCAAGAAGAGCTGATCCTCATTAGGGGTAGATAAAAATCACTATTTCAGGTCACTACCACTTCTGATTTTCTGTAATTCTCTGGTTTTAAAGTGACACTGAGTTTGGAAATATTTTACTGCCATCATCAGGTTCAGATGTGCTCAGCATGGGGAAGGTTAATCCGTGAAGCTCACCTGCTGGGGTGTTTTCTGAAACACTGCAAGGCAAACCACAGAAGCTGTCCTTTAAATCTTGCTCCTGACCTTAGAGCACAGCAGCTTTGAAGTCATTCAGTTTCCTCGGGAGTGACTCCTTCATCCCACGTCTCTTGGGCTTACAGACATCAGCATAACCTTCACCTTCTGCTGTCCATGGACACTGTACCCACAACGGTCCCTAAAAATATCTATCCTTGCTCTGCAGGGCATGGGGAAGGACCTAGCAAGGTAGGAACCAGCAAGCCTCATCAGTAACATGGAGGTCAAGCACGTACAGATGCTTTGCTATGCTGGTAGTCCCATCTGGGCGAGGGGCTTTGTAAAGCCCAAGGAAATCAGGCACGTGATATCCATTGAAGGCAGTGAGAGCTGGGCAGATGCTTCTTTTCAGCCCTACTTCCAGGGAAAAGCTGGCCACCTGGTTTTGTGCACAAATCTCTGCTTGGCCTTGGTGAAGGCTCCAGCATTGGCTGGGGAAATTATGTACAAAATGTACAGTCCAGCCCCGAACAAGGAGGAGGAAGGGGGCCTCTCCCAAAACAGGTTTGTGCCCTTTCTAGAGAGGCTGAGCAGCAAAGGAGCTCTGCTGTGCCCAGAGTTTACAGACTTGTAAAATAATTCAGGTTGGAAGGGCCCTGTGGAGGTCTCTTCCCCCATCCTGCCAGCTGATGCACCCCAGGATGTGGTAGGGTCTCTTTGGTAGGGTCTCTTTGCCCCAGGGACATTCTGCTGACTGCTGCCCAAATTGTTTGCCACCATCTGAAGTCTTTTCTTTTTTTGCAGAGCTGCTTTCGTGCCAGCCATCCCCTGTGTGTCCTGCTCCACAGCATCATTCCTATTGCATTCCCACAGACTCTAGCACTGGGCTCAGGGGGTCTGGGAGGCCAGGAGACAGACCTGACCAGAGAAAACTGGGGGGAAAAATAAGCCTTGAGTCCCTTGGCCTTTTCCATCTGCTTTGTCAGCAGGTCCGTGTCCCCTGCCCCACTGAGCAGTGGGCTTATGTTTTTGTTATCCTTCCTTTTCCTGCTGGTGTACCTACAGAAGCTCTTCCTGTTGCCCTTCGTATCCCTCACTGGTTCCAACTTCTGCCTACCTTTGGCTTTCCTAACACCACCACTGCACATTGGAATTTTGGCTTTATCTTCCTCCTTGATGGGCCAGCCCTGCTTTCACCTTCTGGGTTCTGCTTTTTGTATAGGAAAAAGCTTGCTTTGGAGTTTGCTGCTCATCCTCCTGCCATGCCTGCCCCACTCTCCGCACAGCAGAATGGGCTGTTCCTGTGCTCCAAGGCAGGTGTGCTGGAAGGTGGCCCCGCTGCCCTGGGTTCTGTGGGCTTCCAGAGCAGTCTGCTGTGGGATTCTGCCAAGCAGATCTCTGAACATCCCCTGATCTGTTCTCCTAAGTCCAAGGATTTGATTCTGCTATTTCTCTCGGTCACTTCTCTCAGGATACTCAGTCTCATGGCCACAGCCACCAAGACTTCTTTCCACCATCACATCTTTGTTCAGCTCTTCCTTGTTCATTGGTAAGAAGGTCAAGAAGCACATCTCGTTGACCTTGTCAGCTTGTCGATCAGCTGTGTCAAGAAACCTTGTTTGATGTTTCCAGAAGTCTCCCGACTTGCTTGCCCCCAGCCCAGTTGACTTTCCAGAAGATACCAGGTTGGATGAAGTCCCACAGGAGTACGAAGGCCTCCAACCAGGAGGCTTCCCCCAGACATCCAGAGCAGGTTTCCTGTCGGGTGGTCTGTAGCAGATGCCTGCCATGATGTTGCCCACATTGTTCTGCCCCCTGCCCTTCAACCACGTGCTCTCAGCTGACTCATCCCCATTCCAATGCACGTCCCCATGCACCTGAGCCCTTCCTTTGCCCAGAGCAAACGCCACCTCACCTGGTTTTCCTGATGAGCCTGTTCCCAGGGCACTCTACCTGCTTTGTAATTGCAGCTCTGCAGGCAGAGGAGCCTTTGTTCTGCTGCCAGAAGTCACAAGCCTCCACACTTGCCCATCTTGAGAGTCTCCATCCCCAGCTCCTGTGAGCAGTTTCCAGCTGTCCCTTCCGCATGCCTTGCAGTCCTCAGGCTTTTGCCCGTGCGGGATCTCTGCAAAGGCTCTGCTGAGCTCCCTGATAGCACTCACCTATTTCCCTTCCCCAGCGCCCTGCTGCTAACTGGGTTGGGACTGGTCTCCCTCGCCTTTCCTTCTGGATCATCTGGTATTACCTGCAAACGTCTGGCTCCATTTCCATCTGTTCATCATAAAATGAAGCCTGTGCAGGAAATAAAATATCACTGCTGAGCACCTCAGGAAATAAAATATCACTGCTGAGCACCTCATTCTTTTAATGATATGTGTTGCAGAATGGCTCCAGGAGGGCAACTTTCGTGTGCCTTATTTTCAAAGCCACTCTTGTATGGGGAGCAGTTCAGCATGGTGTGGTGTCATTGTGGCCTTTGGGGTGGTGAATATTAGGAGTATTATTCTGGATGATGAGCTGTGCTGCAAACTGGGACCAGTGTCTCTGTTCACCAGCAGAATCACTGCATTGTGCATCATTTGCCACTGCAGACCAACTCCCCCTGAGCATCCTGGGCATTTCCAGTAACCACAGGAACCGTGCTCACAGTGTGGGTCCTTCCCAGGTCCCAGATAAACTTCTCACAGTGCTAAAACAAGGAAGAGCTGTGAAAACACACATAACAAGGCCCACTTTATACGGATGCTGTGGCTATTTGCTAAGTACGGGGCTTCTCATTTAACCTGGCCATGTGTAAACTAGGGATCCAGTCTAAGTGTTCACCTAGCAATGATGAGTGCTTACCGTTTAGCACTCACACCCCAGGCTTAAGACCTTCCCTGGGGACACGCAGCCTGCACACCGGAGGTGCTGGCTCTGCAGCAGCACAGCTCAGACACCTGCCTTTACACCACCAAGGGAAGGTGGGCTTGACTTCTTCCCTGTCCCTTTGAGGTTCAGCCAGACCTCAAAATCAAAGGAGGAATCACGCATCCCAGGTCTGTTCAGCAGAGGCTTGCTAGCATGAGGATCAGAGGAAATTTCTGGTTTTGCCTGGAACTGTATTTTCCAATCACTCCCCCCAGTCTCCCTGTTGGCGTGTTCTGCAGCTCCTCCACCACAGAGCAGTGTGACTCTGCCGCAGCGTGCACGCTGTGCTGCCCGTGATGGACCAGGCTGGTCCCTGCTTGTGACACAGCACGGTGTCTCGGGCAGGGCCGGGGGGCATGTGGTGATTTCCTGTTTCTGTTTCCCTTCTCCCTCCAGGAGAACAGCCATTACACAGATGTGGAGGATGCCAGACTACAGTAACCAGGTACAACTCACACGCTGCTTTTTAGAGACCGATTCTGAGCAAAAGTTTTCATCCCATGCAAGATGTTGGGATCTTTTGCTGCTTCAGAAGATGCTCTTTCACACTGATCCCCTGTGCTTTCTAGCACTGAGCCTGGCTGCTCAGCTGGGTCACTGATCTACCCCTCACTCCCTTTCCTGCGTCGCACACTACCTCTCTGAGGTTCAAGGAAAATGATGTACCTTTTTTTTCATCACTGCCTCTTGTCTCTCCTTGCAGCCCATTCAGAACAGCAGTGGGCAATGGTGTGAGGAAAGCACGAGACTAAACCCTGTCCTGGCACACTGAGCAAGACAAGCTAAATTGAAGTGCTGCTGTCATCTCTACCTGGCATTCGAAAGGAGAAACATGGCCCGACATCTTCCATCCATCTGTAAAGCAAAGACGACTAAAACTCATCATCCCAGTGAATCCCCACAACCCTCTGCAATGGATTCAGAGCTCTGCAGCCAGCCCGGGCAGCAGCCAAACCCTGTGCAATCCGTGCCCACCACTGACTGGGTAATGGGAGAGCGGCTGTGTCACCCCACGAGTCAGAGATGCTACAGGGCCTTTTCCAGGAGCGGAGGGAGAACTAAGCCCAACCCCACAAGGACTTTTTCTCATGCTAGGTGAGAGACAGAGCAATTTGCTAACTGGGGGAAAGTACTGTCTCAGTTCGGACAATTTGTGTTCTCACGCTCGAGGTCATGTTGAGGAAGAGGGTGCGGGGTGAGCTCTGCTCCTGGAGTGGCCACCTCCTGTTGTGGCTCTTGTCCCACGCGCCACCATGGGTACCTGGTCACTTCCAGGTGGAGAGGAGCCGGTGCCTGTGCATGTGCTGCGCTGCTCCAAGAGGGGAAGGTGAGAGGAGCCTGTGGGACATCAAGCGATCCCAGGCAGAGGGAACAAAGCCTGCATTGTCTGCAGCAGTTTGGCCTCCTCGTCCTCCACTGAGAAACCACCATGGGAAGGCTGAGCAAGTCCCTGAGGAACGAGAAGATGCAAGCATGCGTCAAACAGGCGGATAAGACCCTTTTGGACCCGCCGCTCCCTGGAAGGGCTCTGACCCACCTGCTTCCCCAGCCAGAGGAGCCATCCTCTTCCTCTGAGTGCTCACATCCCCATCTCCAGCTCCCCTGGGTCTCCATGCCTGCCGGGGGGGCAGGAGGCAGCGTGCTGGTTCCTGCTCCTGCTGGCGAGGGCTGTCAGCAGTCTGACAGGGCTGCAGCACGCCTGGGCAGAGTGATCCCCGTGACTGCCCTGAGCACAGCGCCTGTGGGCGTGCAGGCACCCCCCTCTGCTGCCCAAATTCAGCCTGCTTCTGACCCATGCCACGTCCTGTGAGCACAAGGCTGCAGCAGCCTTTTCATACCACAACACCCAAGAGGTCTCTCAGCCTTTCTCGTCTTGTTCCTTCCTCTTCCGCGGGCTTAGGCAATTTTTCTGAGTTCAGAGGTATATGAGACTGAGACTCACACAGCACTTTATTCAGAGCAATTGTGTCCTTCCCATCTCCTCTCTGTCTGCCACTCTCCCCCTCCAAAACATACACACACATCGGCGCTTTGAGTCCAGAACAGTGCCCACACCTTCTCCCCGGCCAAATTCTCCCACAAACCACGTGGCCCCCTGATTGTACAGGGTGCTCTGAAAGGGGACTCCTGCTTTCTGCTCCAGCACTCAAAGCCAGACTTCTTGTACAGCATCTCTCTTTGAAGGGTGGAGGGGAAAACAGGTTGTGGGGGCAATGCTTCCCTGCCCGGAGGGCCATCCTGGAGCAAGCATGGCTCTTGAAGCACAATGTTTTATTTGCATTTCTTAGTTTCAAATAAGTCATGAAGGAATTAAGGGATAACCGTGCTTTCCCCTACCTTTTTCTGGTTCCTGTACAATTTATCCATTGTGTTGTACTGAGCCGTCGTAGAGCTGTTTTCTAGGCTTTGAGGGATGAGCTGCAGTTTTTGCTATGAACTGACTGTGATGCTGATGTCTGGGAGAAAGGTGACCTTGTACATATGATCCTGTATAATAAAAGAAAGAAGTCTAATTTGCTTTTGCTGTCTTCTCTGCCATACACACACACTTTTTTTCCTGTTTCAGACAAGCAAACCTTCTTTCCCTGCCTGAGCTTCAGCTCTGCCTGCAGGACTGCCTTTCCCTTGCACAAGGGGCATTGAGCAAAGCAGCTGGCTCACAGTGGCTCTCCTCTGGGTGCCTGGAAACTCATCTGGTGCAGGAAGAGACAAACTCAGGAAAAATCCAGAACTTTAATCACATTGGCTGTTTGCACTAGTCCAGCTCGTAACGGGCCAGAAAAAACTGATTGATGTTCCAGTTTGCACAAGCCACCAGTAGGAATAAATGCCCCTAAAGCACAGTGACTTCTGGCCGTCTCCCCAGCCACTGCCCCAGCAGAGCAAAGCTCACGCTGCATTGCCAGCTGTGTTCATTGGGGCCCCAGCACCTGCGCTGCGTCCTCAGGGCACCAGTGACCACACAAGGAGAATCCAGCCACTACCTCACCTTCAGGCTTTAATTTCGTGGTCCCAAAACGCCTCCTGCTGAGCCTGGCCCAAGCCATCATCCACAACTGGAGGGCAAAGCTGCCCGTTGGGTCTGTTCATGTCCATGATGGGTTTGGGGATGCTTGGGCATCCATCCATCCTGCAGTCAGTCCCTGGGTCAGTTCAGGATGAGGAAAGCAGCATGCTCAGACTAATTGTTGGGCATCTGTGCGACTGGGAAGGGGGAGAGAGGAAAAAATATTAGGAAGCAATTTGGAGTGTTTGGCACTTTGCTATTAAGATCAAAATCAGTGCAGCATTAGGTCAAACCTGGGCGTAGAGAGTGGCCATGGCGCAGTGCCCTGGGGGGCAGGATGTGTCCCTGCTCCATCCCCACAGCCCTGCCCTCACCGGCCTGAAACCAGCCTGGGCCTGGGTACCTGCACGTGGTGCTGCAAGTGGGTGCTGGGCCCTCGGAGCCTGATCACAGCCTCCTGGCACAAAACCGTTCTGGTTTTGGTAGTTTTTTTTTTTTTTTTTTTGTCGAGGATGGGACTTTGGGAGCTCATGCAGGCCCCTGTGTGGCAATTATCTTTGCTATTAGCCATAGAGAGGTCCTCAACAAGATGAGTTTCTGTGGTTTTTGTGCTAAATGAGTTCTGTATGTGGCCACACAGCAAATCTTCTCATGAAGAGGCAAAGACAGTATAGGTGGGGTGGGGAGAGGGGACACACACCTCCCCTTTTCACCCCTTCAGGCCATAAAGCAGGTGAAAGGCATCCCGTTGGCTTTGCCGTGAAGGACCCCCGGCAGGAGAGGAGCGGAGGGAAGGAGGCCTCACCTCCTGCTCCTGAGCACTGCTTTCCACAGCCAGGGCCCCAGCCCTACTCCCACAGCCCGGCTGTGCCCCCCAGCCCTCCCACCCCACTTCCCATGCATGAAGGCACCCAGAGGTGTGTGGGGGGGGTGCTGGGTGCTCAGAGCACGGAGCAGCACCCGAACCTCCGCACCTCCTCCCCAACACTCTGTGGTGGCAGGAAGAGCAGAGGCCCCATTGCTGGGTCAGTCCTGGTGAACAGAAGGACTTCTGGTTCCCCCCCAGGCCTGCTATCCACGATGCAATAGAATCTGTCAGGTCTCGTTAGCTCTTGAATGAATGTAAAGTAATCCCACCCAGCCTCCATGGGAACGTCTTTTCCATGATGTCCCCATACAGTCGCTCCCTGTAAATTGTCCCGGCCCTGCTGGGATGTGCCAAGACAAGAGCTGGGTCAGCCCGTTCTCCCCAGCGTTTCCCCCCAGGGCAGCAGTTCATTCAACATCTCCACGTCCTGAAGAGAAGCCACTGCTGTAGGCCGAGCAACTCAGCTGAGCACGCATCCAGTTTCCATCGACAAACTGGAAGAAATTGCTTTGTTCAAGTGTCTCCCCACCACCCGCGAAGGCCAGAGCTCACTGCCCAGTTCCGTGGCCCTCACTCTCCTTCTCGTAATTTCTGCTCCCCTTGTCATCACGGCTGCTTTTGATGGTGACAGCAACATTGCCTGTGCTGGAAACAAACCCAAACGCTTCAATCCCGTCACCATGCCTGCACCACTGCAAGGGAAACATGGAACAACAGAGATTTAAACATGGAATTAAATGTGCTGCTCTGGGTGGAAAGAGAAGATGTGCAAGGGTTTTTGGTGCTCTGCTTTTTTGTAGCAGTAGACATTAGAGCAGTGTTAGGCCAGGCCCAAATCTTCCTTTTATGATTTTCTGGACATGGGAAGACAATCTGTAAGGCCAAAATATCTGCAATCTTGCATTCAGTTTCAGTCAGGAGATACAAAAAAAAAACAGACTTTAATAAATCCCATTAAGTTTAATGGGCATCACATGGTTAAAGTCCATTCAGAGCTTTGGAAATATTTAGGTTATTGCCGGTGTAATGGGAACAATTCCTTAGGGAGTTCACAAATGCTAGCTGCTGCCTCTATGAAAGTTATCACATCCCTCCTGCATCAGCTTCCCATTATCTGCAGGAGATTTAACTTCATTTTTTTCCTCTCTCTTAAGAAAGCTGTGGAGACATTTGGAGATGTGGTCAAGAACCCCAGCAGCTGCCAGTGGGGGCTGTTCATTCTCCTCCAGGACAGCACAACCCAAACCATGGATCAGATGCAATGTCACAGGAGTACTCGTGAGAATTTGTGAGGACTGGGGCAGGCACATTTGTTAGAAAATGCATGTCCCCCCCAGACCCCATCCAGGTACCACACGTGGGGCCGATCTACACAGGACACACAAGGCACATGCTTGAGACCCAGGCCAGTGTCAGCACCAACATGTTCCTCTCCTTGCAGGGTCCCTCACGACCACCCTTGTAGTGCTGCTCACATGGGGCTTGGTGCCTCTGTCCCTTGTCCCCAGCAGGACAGGACACTGATGCATCCCCCGGGGTGATCATGTCCTCATACAGGCTGGCACAGGGCTTCGCTGTGCTCCCAGCCCCACAGAGAAGCTCCAAGTGAGACCTGCAGAAGCAGGGTTCTCACCCATTCGGAGGACAGGGCTTGGAGAAAACCAAGGTGAGCCACAGCAGGTTCAGAGCAGGCTCCAACAGCCTCGTGAGCCATAACTGAATGCATTTCCCCAAGCCAGTGCCCACACAGAGGTGGATTCACCAGTGCCACAGAGAGCATCGCCGCCAGCGCAGCACCACGGGGTGCTCAGCACGGGGAAAGGGGCACTGGAGGAGCTGAACAGCAGCCAGGGGAGTTTTAGGTTAGATGTTAGGAAGAGCTTCTTTACTGAAAGGGTTGTGAGGCACTGGAACAGGCTACCCAGGGAGGTGGTGGAGTCACCATCCCTGGAAGTCTTCAAAAGACGTTTAGATGTAGAGCTTAGGGATATGGTTTAGTGGGGACTGTTAGTGTTAGGTTAGAGGTTGGACTCGATGATCTTGAGGTCTCTTCCAACCTAGAAATTCTGTGATTCTGTGATTCTGTGAAATCCAGCACAAGGACAAGATGAAATCCAGCATGAGGCCACGCTGAAATCCAGCACAAGGCCAGACATGCTGCTCGGCCGTGGGAAAGGTCCAGAGGCAGCCCTCGAGCAGATGCTGGGGAGCAAAGCAGAACCTTGATGAGAGTCCTGAACAAAGAGAAGTGTGAAAACAGGGAGGTGCACACAGAAATGCCTGCTGGTCTTCAGGGTCTGCCTGGAAGAGCCCAGGGTCCAGAATAAAAATGAAATAGCTTGAACATCAACCCCTTTGAAGCCACTTCTTGGGGTTGCTCCACATTTTGTGGTACTCCCTCGCTGGCACAATCCCAGCTGAAGCCTACTTTGAGGTGATCCCAATGTTTTGGGGGCCACTGCAGTCCTTCAGGCATCAGGAGGAGCAGCCTGGGGCTCTCAGCAATTTGTGGAGATTCATCAGTGGGCAGGAAAACGCTCATCAGTGGGCAGGAAAACGTGGGCTCCAGCCATGTGGAACATCATCCTTCCTGTCTGCATGGCACAATCTAAAAGCACTGCAGGCCTTTAAAATAATGGTTCATGTGAGGTAGGGAGTTTGGCTGGCTGGGGTGGGAGAATGGGGGAAAAAAAAATCAGGATTCAGGAAATTCCATCTTTAGTGAGAAACCCCACAAATTCAGCACCTATTCATCATCCAGACTTGCTTCCTAGCAGGTGGATCATTTTCTTTGATGGATTAGAGAGGGTTCCTCAAACATGACTTCCTACAGACGTCAGCTTCAGGCACACACACACGACCTCACAGCTGCTCCAATTTACCCCAAAACAACGTAAGAATCTCCTTGTGGCCACGGCAGGCAATTTCCTCCCTTAGCACCATGACTGAGACCTGGGAGGCTTTGGGACCTTTCATCTGCACGTCTCCTTTAATAAAACCCCTTTGGGTGCTGCAAGGTGTGATCCACACTAAAACACATCCATTTCAACTACTTAATGACCAGTGTGGGCACGGGGCCCAGGGATCCGAGTGCAGCCTGGGAGGCTCATCCCCGCTGGCAGGTCCAGCCCCAACCCTGGATCCAGCGCACAGCCAGCACAGAGACAAAGGCAGTGACATCCAAGTGCCACCAAAGCTGGGCATTAATGCTGTGGTGCAGAGGATGAGAGTGCATTCACGGGCTGGTGGCACAAGAAATTAGGAGCTTGTTTGCATATCAGCATCTAATGGAATATTTGAATAACTGCATTGAGAGCTTTATGTGAAGAGAGGAGTTTGGGCTGGGCAGGAGGCAGGCAGCTGTCAGGAGGAATAAGAACAAAATGAGAATAATCTTAAATAGACCATAAAGAACTATTTCTGTGCCCAAAAGCTCTTCTAAAATAATTCGCATACCGCTGGCTGATTGGGTGTGAGTGAGGAATCAGAAAACGCTGTTAGTACTCAGCTCTTATGGCCAGCACAGCCACCTGGGACATGCATTTGCATTCAAAAGCCTAAACTTCAAGAGGCACTCAAGAGATTAAAAAGAGCAACAAAGACGTGTTAACAGCAATGTGGGATGGTGGATTTAAACTAAAACCACAAGAAAAAAAAAAAGCAGGAGGTATTAATAAAAGCCATAGCACTGGTGCCCAGCTCTTGGACACTCAGCTCACTGCCCAAGGAGTAAACCCAGAGGACGTTTGTGACATCCTCAAGTGCTCGTGGCTCAGGCACACGAGACATCCCAGGAACAGGAAGCATAACAAAATGAAAGGTATCCAGGGGTTACGCTGAAGCAAAAATCTAATACATATCAGTTTTACTTATAACTGTTTGCTTTCAATCTTTCATGAGGGATCCTGGATTTAAACCTTACCAGACACAGCTGGTATTTGTTTCACACCTACGCTTGTCCCGTGCAGTGGGGGAATGAATCGGCACGGAGCCAGCAGGCACTGCCTGCCCTGTGCAGAGCGCGACCCAAGAAGGCAACAAGGGGAGGAGGCCCGGTGGCCCTGCCGTGTGTCCACAGAAAATTCAGGCTGGGCTCCATTTCTTCTCCCAGGAAGGAAGCAGAGGGACGCTTGTTAATTCTTTCCCATTCTTGCATAGCTGCCTGGCAAATCATCCCCCTCCTAAACATTCTTCTCCAGGGAATACCATACTCAGGATTGACATTTCCCCCTCAGGACTATAAATTAGGCCTCAGAAACGCATTTGACTGTTCTGCTGGGCCCTCAGTTAAAGAATTAATTTCCTTCTTAAAGCTCCTAACCTCTCTGCTGGTACGGGGGGAGTGGCACCGGCCCCACGTCGGCCCCAAGGCCCCACCGGGACCCCCGCCCGCCTCCACTCCGGCCGCTCCGTGCTCCCCGCACGACTTCTCCAGGGACAGCGTCGATGGCAGTCCCTGCCTGCCCTCCTGGAGCACTTGCCGCTGCCATGTTAGGATTATGGGGAGCAGAACTTGATTCCTCCTCCGAAAACAGAACCTTATTTACATATAAATTTCAAGCCTGAATTTTCACCAGACCTGTATTTTGGCCAAAATACTGAAGTTCCTTTTATTAGCTTTTTAGGCCAGACAATTACACAATACCAAACCATTTTTAAAATTATATATATATTTTTAATCGTTTTCCCTAGTTTTTGCGTTGTTTTTCCAAATCCTTATCATTCTCTCTGAAGGGCTATCTTTAGGCACAATCCCAGGGTCTCCAACCCCACCCTGCTGACTCCTGGAACCCTTAATCCCAGCTCTTCCCCAGCTCTTCCCAACGTGCTGCTGTGGACTTCACCACCCCCAGGGTACCACGTGCCTTCCCCTAGGATTAGGACAGAGGTGGGGTGTACTGCCGAGCACCTCACTTCACCGTGCTCGGGGTACTGCACACCTCAGGGCCCAAACCCCTGAGACTTTCAGTCCTCTTTCTTTCGCTCTGTCCCTCTCCAGCCGAGGGGACTTCGTTCATCCCCTCGCAGGACTACCGAGCCTCGTGGATCAGGACTTCACATTCGCTCTGCACTAAAAGTGTGTCTCATTCACACTCACACAGTCACACACCAGAGTCTCCCCGAACCCAACCCAAGGCAAGACACGGTAAAGTTTCCCTTACCTTGGTCTGTGCACGGCTCCCTGGTCCGGGTTATCAGCAGTAATCCCAGTGCCTGTTCCCGATCTGGGCTGCACTATATGTGGGCTGTGTCTGCGTATGTCTGTGCTGGCCTCCCTTCTCCCCAGAGCTTCGCAGAGCCTGTCTTCACATTAACAGTCTCGGTCCTTTGCCGCCATACCGAGACAGCCCACCACCCCCGACGGGACCCCTGAAATCAGCAGGGTGCCCCTTCCTGGCTGGGGTGGCAAGAAGCCTTCAGCAGGCGACAAGATCCCGGACAAGCCCCCAGATTGTGAGAAAAATCTCAAATAATATTCTTCAGACAGGATCTTCTGTGAAGCTATTTTATTCGCGCTTGCAATGGTGGGCATCCTGTCAATTGGGAGCGCATGTTAGTAAACAGCTCCTAACCTTTTATTCCCTATTCCCGACACCTGAGCACCTCCCCTGTTTCCTCACTGTCTGAGTACTTCAGGTTCACAAGCTACTCGACGCTCCTCTATAACATATATGTAAAGTTTTCTTTTTTTCAACCCTTTAATTTCTCCTTTCTTATGTTTTGAGAACTTGTGATCTTTGTTTTACTGTTCTCACACTGCTCATCCTCTTTTCCTCAAGCTTCTGCCTTATTTTGGAAAAGCGAGGCCTTCTACTGTCCACTTATCTACTTAGCATTTCTCCTTATTATGACTACACAACTACCTTGGAATAAAGAAAAATAATTCTCTACTGCAAAAACACAACTTGGTTTCTCACAAAGCCAAACACTTCAGAACCTTAATAGCAAAAACAAGGACCGAAAATGTGTTTGGCTTCTCTAATTTACTCCAGACCCAGCTTTCAAAGCCGCTTGATATGTTGGCTGTTTTTTTTTTTTTTGAAAAACTGATCCCACCTGCAGACAGAGCTGTGCTACAAAAAGCTTTTGAGAAATCTGGTCTTACATGAATCAAAGCAACGGGAATTATTCCCATCTACAAAAAAAAGAAAAACCTTAATAATGCATTTGAGGCGTGTTCAGCCAGGCTTAGCAACACTCACCCACCCATCCTCACTGGGGCTGGTTATCTCACCCAGACGTTGCACTGGGAGAAGGAAGCCAGAGGAGCTGCCAGGGGTGTGTGGTGGGGCAGCATCAGGCAGCACTTTGCTGTTCGTGTATGGAACAACATACGCTTCCCATGACATTAGATCACAATCCCGCACTGCAATAATTTTAAATGAAGACACAAATATCACGTGCTGCCTTTGCAACTGCTCCTCACGGATTTCGTCTATGCCTTAATAGGTCTGAATTATCCTCCCAGCAGGAAAAGCATTTCCCAGCAGCAGAGCGTGCAGAACCAGCGGTCTGTGGGGGCCAGGTCCTGCAGCTGCTGGAGCCAACGCAGAACCAGCCAGGCCGAAGAACAGCACTCACCTACGAGAGTCACACTCGATCTGTTCTGCTTTGGAGACTATTTCTGTCTCTCAAAATCGCTGCCTCATCTCCCTGTAATAAACAGAACATCTTGTTTTGTTGCCATTGTTTCAGCTGTTCTGGTAGCAGGGAGCTTTTTCAATTAGATAAAAATAGACAAGTTGAAAAGTCTGCATGTTGCTTTCTTTCTACAATCACAGAGACCTTTTCCCACAATAGAATTTTTGCTAGGAGATCATTTTCCAATCTAAGCATTCTCCACTATTTCCCCTCCCAAAGAGCATTGTCAAGTGAGCAACAAGGCTCCCCGACTTTCTCCCAGACAACAGCCAGGAACTTTCTGAATTTGTAGTTTAGCAACCAACTTACGGGTCTGGGGGTGATGTTTGGAGAAGATCTGCTCTAGCCAACTGCTAAACACATCCTGGGGACCAGCACAAAGAGCCTGTTGAATGTGGCCTCACAAAGTAGAAAGGTAAATCACCTTTTTAACAGCTGTGCTCTCAAAAAACAGTGTTCCAAGCCAGCAGGAATCCTAACCCAGAACCAGCACCTCTGCACACACAAATTGCTACTTTTCTCTTTGCATTCAGTTTTTTCACAGCATTTGCCCACTTGCCCAACCCTCGCCTTTTGTTCTTTTTATGCTTTAAGGTTAATTGTATTTTCTCATTACCTATGCATCACAGCGGCTGGTATGGTGCCAGGTTTTGGATGGAGGAGAAAAACAACGCCGATAACACATGGCTGCTGCAGGTGCTGCGGGGCAGTGCTTGCACAGAGCCAAGGACTTCCCAGCTCCTCGTGCTGCCCTGCCAGCGAGCAGGGGGGGCACAGGAGGCTGGGGGGCACAGCCAGGATGCAGCTGGCCCAGGTTGCCCAAGGGACACCCCGTGCCACAGGGCGCCCTGGGGAACAATAAAACTGAGGGGGAGGACGTTGCTGCTCAGGTACTGCTGGCTGGGCACCAGTCGGCAAGTGGTGAGCACCACTGCATTCTGCATCACTTGTTTGTACATTGTTATAATTTCCCTTCCTTTTCTGTCCTGTTAGACTGTCCTTATCTCAGCCCAGGAGTTTTACCTTTTTTCTGATTCCCCCCCCATCCCACCAGAGGCGGGGGCTGTGAGCGAAGGGCTGGGTGGTGCTGAGCTGCCTGCCGGGTCAAACCACGGCAGTCCTTCTGGCACCCCAAGACAGAGCACAAAGGTTTGGGTTAATGACAGATCTGACCAGAGCATGTTAGAGAGAACAAACTTGCCTGCTGTATTTGTTTAATAGTTGCTGTGATGTTGCTTTTTTGGCTCTCATTGTTGGATGACTTCTGAGTTGTGTTACTTGCTGTTGTGTTATTTGTTACCCCCTTACTTGCCATGTACGCTCCCTGTTTTGCTTTTATCATCTCTGGGGGCTGGTTTAAGGCTGCTTTTAGTTTTATCACTCTGCTGTGCTGTGTGACATGGGTTTCTAATATGATCAAAGCACCGGTTGTGAGCCTGATGTGGTATTTGTACTCAACATTGTCGTCATCTCTGTACTTCAGGAACCATCTCTTGGGAGCTATTAACAATTACACCCTGTACCTTTTCTCCTCAGAGAGCCAACCTGTAGAAAAGACAAGGCGGACACTTTCCCCTGCTCCTTCACCTTCCCTCACTTCTTCATCATCCTCCTCTCCCCCAGGCTCATTACCACAGCTCTCGAGAATTTCGGATGTTCCAACCAGCACGATCCTATCGCTGCGTATCCTGGATGTCTTCCTGGTTTTGTCTAAGATCAAACAAATATTTAAGAATACCACCCAGAGGTCTGCCCCAAGGCAGGATGCATCCGGGTGGCAAGGTGCGTGGAAGGATACAGGCAGGCATCTATCACTGTTGTCACCTCCAATAGTTTTGGACTTCACCCCTGATCAAGTGTGGAATCCTAAAAAACCGATGGAATGAACAACAACAACAACAACAGTTATGCCTTGATCCTGGCAAGTTCAGCTTGCTGCACTGTGCTGGGTCTGACCCATGCCTATCAAACAGTAACAGACAGAGGATCTTGCCTCTGGATGTGACCCACCTCTGGTGACAGACCCCAAGGCTGAGGCAGAGCGCCAGCCCCGGCTGGTGCCAGCCCCCTGTGCATGAGAAGAAACGGTGGATGCAAAGTCAGCTCGCTTGGTAAGGAAGGAAACTCCTGCTAAGGGGAAGGATTCACACGTACAGGTGAGTTACAAATACCACGACCAGGAGCAGAGAGGCCCTGCCTCCAGCCCAGTGGAGGAAGGGGACCAGCAGGTTTGTTGGCTGTGTGGATCCATCTTGGACGTGCCTGGCCCATCAGACCACGGGAGTGTAAGGCTCTGGTGGACAGCAGTGCACAGCATACCCTAATGCCACCAAGCTGTGAAGGGGCAGAACCCATCCGTACTTCTGGAATGACGGGGGACCCCCAGTTAACCGTATTGGAGGCCAAAGTGAACCTAACTGGGAACAAGCGGCACGAGCACCCCTTGGGACCAGCCCAGAGGCTCCGCGCTCAGCATAGACTGCATCAGGAGAGGGAAGTTCAAAGACCCCCGAGGGTAACGGGGATCTTTTAGCAGAGCTGCCTTGGAGACGGAGGACATCAAACAGCTATCTGACTGTCCCGGCCTCGTGAAGAACCCTTCTTGTGGGGTTGCTGAGGGTCAAAGAACAGCAGGTGCCCATCGCTACCACAACTGTGCACCGGCAGCAGTATGACACTGTCTGAGTAATTAACACCCAGAAAATGAATCAATATGCCCTGTTTACTGATGGGTCCTTTCGTACTGTGGGAAAGCCTCAGAGGTGGAAGGCTGCTGTACGGAGTCCTACACAGCAACTTGTAGAAACTGCTGGAGGAGCCGATTTGCAGAAGCCAAGACCATCCAGCTGGCTTTAGATCCTGCTGAACAAGGGGCCAGCGCTCTGTTTCTGTACTGACTCCTGGATGGCAGCAAATGCCCCGCAGGGGTTGTTCCAGCAGTGGAAACAGAGGAAGTGGCAGCACAGAGGCAAAGCCATCTACCTGGGCTGCCCCACTGTGGCACAGTATTGCTGCCCAGGTAGAGAACCTGGTTGTGAAGTACACCACGTAGATGCTCACGTACCTGTCAGGCCACTGAAGCACACCAAAACAACCAGCAGGTGGATCAGGCTGCTAAGATTGAGGTGGCTCAGGCTCAGCAAGCAAAAAAATGAGAGATCACATGCTTTGAAGACCAGCCCCTTATCCCCTCCATAACAGGGAAACCCCTCAGTGGGGACCACAGCCTCAAACCTATATAACCACTTCAAGAGAACCCAGGAGACCTTTGCACAGCTTCTTTAGGAGGAAAAAAAAAAAAAGAACAAACCTCCATGCCCCTGCTGGCTGGGACTCATAGGAGAGGAATCCATTGTTCAAGGTGTCACAAAGTGGGGGACAGCGCAGAGAAGGAAAATGATTTAAATTTCATCCCAGATGAACCCATTTCCCCAAACTCCCCCCCACCCCCCCACATTCTTGCTGTAAAAAGGTTATTTTGGTGCTGAACAGAAAACTAAGGCCTGCAACAGGCTCTGAGGACCATAAAGACACTTCAGTACACAAAACTAAAAAGAACCAAAGGCTTTTTTTTTTTTTTAAATGTGCCTTTTCTGCCTTGTTTTCAAAATGGATCACATCTACCTTTTCTCCCTGTAATGGAAGTAATAAAACTAATTAAACTTGTTGTTCTTCTCCTTCTTTAAAGGAGTGAATATTACAAGAGGATTGTAAGACCACATTAGAAGTGCCAGGATCCAGCCATGACCCCTAACATAGGGGTTATATGGGGCAATTAGGGCATATGCACATTCAGGCATCAAGGCACACAGCTGTGCTCCATCACAAGCAAAACAGTTCCACATGGGAGAAAGAAATACAGGAAACCTTTGGAATAATTACCCAAAGCAGCAAGCAAGGCTAGGGGGAAGAAAAAACAGGGGTTTAAAATGTATGTGTGTTGGCAGAGAATTCAGAAAAACCTCAAAAAGAAAGGAGATTGGAAAAAAAAATACAGATTTTCTCTTGCCTGTAACCTGACATGAAAACTACAGGCCACAGCTGTACAAATCCAGATACTGTGGTTAATTTTGTTCACTGTTACAGATACTTTTCTCCTTCCAACATCTCAGTTGATAGTTTCTGAATATCTCAGAGCCCACAGATTCACCATGGAAAACGGAAGGGACTGAAGAGGGAGCTATCCATGCATTTCTGTTGGGTATTCAGCAGAAGAGTGATTAATAGCATAGATGTCAAGTTATTACTGTTGGATTTCAGAAATATGCAGTTGCTTGCAACACGTAAAAAGAGAAGGATGAACAGCAAGCCTGCACAGCGAGGAACAAACCTGCTGGTATAGTCACAAGCAGAAGGGAGACAGTATTTTTATTCCTGCAAAGAAAAGCCAATTCCTCAAGTCTATGAGGCAATGTTTTTCTTTTCAGCATCCTTCAAAGTCTGCATTTTCTCCTCCTTGCCCATCATCCTAGATGATCAAGCTTCCCTGTCCAACTGACAAAGTGAGGATTTCAGGGTACAGTGTATATGACCAGAGGATACAATGCATGACCAGCCATGCCCAGTAATGACCAGAAATTTCACACACAATAAGAACTTATAATGCTGCTTCTTCATCCTTCTTTATACCATTTAAGGTTATAATGAATACACTTATTATAGAGAAGAAATCATGGAGAAACAACTGTGTGCAGCCAAATACTCCATGCAGTCCCAAGGCAAAGCTACCACCTTACTCTGTAACAAAACTGATCTCTAAGCTGCTTACTTATGATCAGCAGGAGCACAAAACCTTACTTTTTTTTTTTTGCCTCTGAACATGTGACTACACTTCAAACACAGCAGTCTGGCAAGCAGGAGTATGCATATACCACATACAGTGGATTATATTTGGTTTTGAACAAACACCGGGAAAAGTTGTTTTTTCCCCTTTTATTATTGGTGTTTTAAATCTAAAAACTGCTCTTAGAAGACTTTTCATGTGCTAGTGAAGTTCTTCCATGAGTAAATTAAAGTCCACACCTCAAGATATTTCAGTCAAATATTAGTCACCAAAACTAATGCCTTTAGGTTTTCATGAAGACATTCAAAGTACACCTATAAAGCATCTGTACTCACCAGGACACCTCCCATGACAGCTCCGAACAGTGATTTACTTCTTCATTAACATAGTATTTTTGATCCAAATACTAGGAAGTCAAATTTTGTATTTAACATACTAAAACACAGTACCAGCTCAAGGCCATACTGTATTTTTTTTTTTTTTTAAAGAGACAATAGTTTTTTGAAAAGGACAATAAAGGTATTTGACCCAGGAAAGCATGCATGTAAAAACAGAATCATTGTTCTTCAGCTATTTCAGTGTGCCCAACAGCATGTCACTGAAAGAAGGCATTTAACACTTCTCCAAAAGGTTTTACTTCCCAGTAGAAGGCTATTTGCTCGAGAGGAAAAAAAAAAAAAAAAGCAAAGAATACAACAATAATGTTACAAGAGGCACTGATCCTGGCTTTATTCACTTAAAGATACATCCAACATTTGTTATAGCTCACTTGAAATTCAAAATGCTTTTAAGAAACCAACTATAAAACTTTGATTTTTGCCTTGCAGTGCTGTCAAGTTTTCAAATAGCAAGTGACTTCCCAGCAAAACTGTGCTGTGTATTAACATACATACAAAGATTAAAACTTGGTAGAAACCTTTCAGTTTCTGCTATCTGATGAATTATGTTCAAAATGACCACCATTTTCTCTGGGGAGGAAGCTACTCTGCTTACCTGCAGGGATGAGTGCCAGCAGTCCTGAGCTATTGCACCTTATCCTAACCCTGCACTGTTTTAAGAAGTGGTTAAATGAGAATTGACTTCCATTCCCCCCCGTTACAGTATTCATAAGGGATTTCACTCCCCATTTGCATCCGCACACTCAGCAGCTGTAACAAGTATTTTTCAGCACTAAAAAACTAGTTAGGACAGCACTATGCACATCCCCTAGAGATTACAGATACTGACTGCTAGCAGAGATAAGTACATGTTTTATAATCAAAAGACATCAGTGTGTTAATTTGGAATAAAAACTACTTGGCAGTATCTTCTGTTAAATTCAAGATATATATATTTAACTGTGTTGCAGCCATCATATAATGATGTTTCCTACAATCTTTTTTGCTGCATTTAGATTTTTTTTTAAAGTGGTAAAGAGTGCAGGACTTAAGAAATATAAACATTTTTCTATTAGAAACTGCAAAATTTAGTACTATGACACTATGAAAGCTTACAATACAGCAATTGTTACCAATTCCGTGTTAAGATTCAGCATCAATATGGTGTCTGAACTAGCTCGAAGCTCTGTTCTGCCTTATAAAGCAGTGTCAACCTATCTTGATGTCACTTTCTGTGACAAATGTGTTCCCATACTAATACAGCTATAAAAGCACAAGCAGTTCTTACGTTGGTGTATCATCCTTGTTTTGTGAATGGTTTCTCTGTTTAATAATAGCCTACCTAGAAATCAGCCATCACATAAAGGCAAAATAACCTTAAACTTCTATCTGGGTATTGGGCATAGTTCAGTGACATGATCTGAAAGGACAACACACCAACCATTGCCATGAACTGTTTAAATAGGAAACTGAAGGAAAAATCCAAATCGAAGACACTCACTGTTACAGTATCTTTAATTTATCTTGTGTTTTACAGAAGTCTGGATGGATTAAAAAGCACCTCCTTTCCCATCACGTTCCTTATAGTTGGTAAAATATATTCAATGAGCAAATGTATGTGAACAGCTTGAGGATCTGCATCTTGCAAGGATTTCACAGACCAATCAATCAAAAGCCAAATTTCTTGTAGTTTTTACAATCTTGTTTTAATACAATGGTAAATCCATTCCGATTGTAAACCTGTCCAGTCATATCTCCCCAGAACACTTTGCAAAATCCAGTGTTGATTAGCAAACTAGTTAGCTTTGGCACGGAGCTGTGCTCTCTTGCCTGTGACAGCCTGGAAACCAGTTTTGATGCTGGCGACGGAGCAGCGAGAGTGGCAGGTCTCACACTGCAAGAAATATAATCTGGTGTCCTTCTGTAGGATTGTGTCTGGTGACCGACATGTATGACAGGTGACATATTCCTCTGCAGGAAAGGAATTAAGTTGCAGTTAAAAAAATAATGCATTACCATCAGAAAAAAAATCACCACTCCTTCAGCCTTTAGTTTAACAGTTGTCTTGAGAGGATGTTCAAATTCATCTACTGACCTAGAAGTGGCTTATTATGATAATCAGAGAGGTTCAAATAGACTAAAAATGCTTCCTTGTTCCCAAGTTAACAAAGAGTAGGTTTTGTGTATCTGGTACGTTGTGCCCTGACACCAGTGTTTTAAAAAGTAATAGCCAGCTAAGGCTTCCCACTGGTTTTCCATGACTTCCTCTGCTGAAAAAGCATTCCCAAATGTTCACAACTCTTACACAGACAACACTGTCTGAAATAGCATGTTGTTGCAAATAAACTGCAAGCACACACACTGTATTTGTTAACCAACATGTACAACAGACTTTAAGAGTAATAATTACCATTATTTTCCATAGTCCTCATCAAAAGTAAGAAGCTGAAGTCAGATGAAAACAAACTATTTTTAACCACTCTTGCTGTCTTCCTTGGTACATCTCCACACCAGGACGGAGTATGTCCTAGGTGCTCACTGTATTGTATAACCACCTTCACTTGCATTATTCCATCACAAAGCAGCAAAGTCATAGCTTGTTAGCACAGAACCTCTACAGCATGCACACGTGCAGAGGGGCATGTTGGCCCACACACGGGCCTCTAGTCATTGGAAAAATGTGTAGCGGAAAATGGAGTTATACTTACTGATATATCTTCTCAAGACATTTTCTATCTGTTTCTGTTGGAATCTTCCTTTGATTACAAGTTGGTTGTTACCATCTATTGAGCCACTAATTTAAAAGAAAAATGAATTTGAAGTAATTGATTTACAGAAGACATCAAATGAAAAAAAAATATACGTCAGCAACTTGAAGCAAGTCAATTGAGGCATTCTTCAAGGTAAGAGTAAGCCAGAATTACTTTGTGGGGAAAAAAGCAATATGTAAAATTCTGACATCGCTTGAAAATATACAAAGTTTTGCCCAAACATAACTCATTGCAATAAAGCAGACTCCAGCAGAGATCAGCCTCATAGTTAAGCTGCCCTACCAGGAGAAATGTACAGAACTGAGAATAAGCATCTGTTTGTCTCAAAGAAACGACCAAGATAACTCCATTAAGGTAGAATACTACTACGGTCCTCTTCTAGCCATTCTGATGTAATAAATTGAATGTTTTTTCAGACTGCAGTTTCTAAGTTTTTGTTTAAGTTATCTGAAGCTGAAGAGATCTCCATGTCCAGAGAAAAAGGCATTTACGTCCACATTGCAATTAGATGGCTTGATTTTGTACGTCTACATATAACAGTATTTTAATCTTCAAGACAGAAAGAAACAGACAAGCAGAGTACATTGTCACAGACTAAGATCTTTTATCAAAAGCATTTAAAAGCAACAGAGCAGTTTTTTTGCTAAGACAGCTGGATTTAACTGTGGTGTTAGACAGAATAACTAACTACCTATAGGCCCTCAAAACTTCCCCTAGGCAGGCAGGCATTCTCTCTTCCTCAGCAATCCTATGGATTAAGTTGTACATGAGCCAAATAGCCATCCTCACCAATTGAGACAAACAGCACTGCTATCAGATCATTTTTTGAGAAAGGTCCCAGACAAGGAATTCAGAGTGCTATCCAAACTGTTCCCTGGGTCTTATAGCTTGCCTCTGTACCTCTTCTGCGAAATGGTCTCTCTTCAATCACCCAGCACAGCATCTGGGTGCAGGGAAGAAGAGCCTGATGTTCAAGCACATAAAGTACAGACCTAAAATCTTATTTTTGATCAATGGAAACTACGTTGCCAATGCTTCCTACAAATACACACATGCACAGCCCAATAGCCTTACCTTGTACCCAATTCTGCCAACAAAAACGCCAGGAGATGTTTTGGCTGACGATGTAATCTAAAAATAAAGTATGGATATCTTTAACCTCCCTCCTTCAGAGAAATTTGATATCTGTACAGGAATGGTGGGTTAAAATGATCTTAAAGTACAAAGTTTAAAAGGGCAGTGCCAATAGGGTCTGTACCAAAGAGCATAGGCAATGAACTAAAGACACGATAAAGCTGCACAGTCCACAAAGCAGAAATTGCAATTTCAGTTATTATTCTCTAAATTAAGTTGAGAGTTTTATATTTCAGATTTTCCACTCTTAACCCTCCACACACTCCCAGTGCCCTTCCATTGGAGCATTACAAGCTATTATTAAAATTTTAGTTTAGTTTATTACCCAGGTCTTCTATATGGTCGTGCCAGAAAACAGTCCTCGCTTATGAAACGAATCAGATATTCCTAGAAGTGCTTACAAAGCATAGAACTGACTTCACAAGAAGTATTTGGATAGAGAAAGCACAGTGAAAAAAAAATCCTGAAATCCATACTATTTACCAAGAGAACAGTATTTGTAGTTCACCTCAAGATTAGAATTCACCCCTAAAATCCCATCCCAAGTCTTGCAAATAAACACCACTGAAGACCCAACTACACACACTTGGCAGAAGCAAGAAAACTCAAAACAGATTTAGGTTTGGTTTCAGACCATGAGGCCCATGAAATAAGCCTAGCATTTTGATATGTACAAAGTTAGAAACTGCCCCAATAAATAACCTTCATAAATACCTTACCACATAAAAAAAACAGAGGAAAAGAGCAGTATGATTGGAACAGCTTTCACTTTGGTTTGTCACAGGTGTTTTTTTGCCAAAAAGCATTCATTCAACAGCCAACAGCACAGAAAATTCCACTACTCCTGGGAAATATTAAGAGTAAAACTTACAATTTGCAGATATCTGTAAAGTTGACAAAAGATGTTTTCTTGGTCCCTACTCTTACAACCTGCGGAGGCTTCATGACAAATTTCCGTTTTTCTCCAGCTACCATATCTGGGTTTTTTTCCCGCATGATGTTAAATACCCTATTGAGTAACTGCAAAAATAAAAGGGGGGGGGTTCACATCATTTGAGACAGCTAAGATATTCATGCTGAAGTACACCGTTAATGCTATATCAGATGTTTAGAAGCAATGAATATTAGTCTTCGTCCATTAACACTTCCCCATAAGCTTTTGAACGCACACTTCAAAAGAAGTTCTGCTAAATGCAGAAGACAAAAGCTGTTTTCAGAGGTTTACTTTATAACATCCAAGTACCTCAGTGTGCTTGCAGAGACATTTTAATATGCTCTATATGAAAATTAACCATGCCAAAGATGTGCTTTCTGTTATTTTTCTGATCACATGCTTCTGAATGTAAGATCTTTAGTTTTAAGTCAGAAATGGAATGCACAAACAAGGCTCCGCACTGCTGGAGCACATTAACATGTAAAATACTTCGAAAGCCTTTTAACATTACCTCATCATATGTGTAGTCCCTTTCTGAGCCTGCCCACGCAGGTCCTGACTGAAGACTAAAAGAAATTCCATCATCTTTTTTGCTATCTTCATCTTCAAAAGCTGTAAAGAAAGTTGTTTAGGATACATTAAGAGAAACAAGTATTTCTTTACCCCTGTGTGTACAGTATTTCTAAAAACTGCATCAAAAGAAGATTTTACTAAGACAAAAGCGTTCCCTGTTTGTCTGCCTAGAAGAGACACCAGCACTTACGCTGAATTCATACGGTGCTTCTACAGAAGATTTTTTTGATAATCATGACTGGTGAAAAGTAACAAAATGAATTTTGAAACCAAAAGATACTTCAACAAAACTTATTCACCTATAACATGGACTACATTTAACTTTCAATGTCTCCCGGGCTACATTATACTTTTACCTTCATCCTTCTCCATTATTTCATCTTCATCTGGAAACTTCACATACTTTTTCTTCTTCTTCTTATTGCCCAGCATGATATCAAGGTCATCTTCAGGTTCTACTACCTCTGGCACATCTCCCTCAATTTTTAAGTCCTACAAACAAGATAAATAACCCTTATAATTTACAGTATTAAACAAATCTCTATACCACATCAGAAATTATACCAGTTGCACGCTATACTAGATGAACGCTAGTATTATACACTATGATCCTGAAATGTAGTAAGAAGAGAAACTGAAATATGTTGAAGAAAGTGCTGCAGTACAACACATGAAGAAGGGACAGACTTTTAAATCTCACGCTGAGATACAATGAGGTTCATGCAACCAACATGTAACAGTGCAGTTCTGTATTAAAACTTAGTCTACATTACTTCTTTTGTAACACTTCGTTTCCTAGTAGGTAATCAACACAATCTTCTAGTTAATTTCTGTCTGGTCAAGAACAAGGTCACTTTAGCTATACTTAGCTAAAGGAAGCAGCCACATTAGGGCACAAGGGAACAAAACACCCTACGTGCCAGACGCTAACGTAAGGCGAAGCTGTGATACCTGCAGCTATTTCAATTTGTTGTCACAATTCCTTCATGGATGCAGGTATGTTTCTGTACTTACAGAAAACACAGAAACCATTTGGCCTGTCCAGGGCAGATCGGGAAGCATTTTCTTCCTCAAAAGGCAGAATCTAAGAATAGCTTTACGTGTAGCATAACATTTCTCTGCCCTCTTGCTCTGGGCTTCCCAGTTACACTGACATGCGATACAGAATTATGACTTGGAATAAAACTTGTGAAGAGTAAAAGTATCTTGTACACCTACTGAAATACAGAACAGTAGCCAATCATTTCTAAAGAAAACAAGAGAGTAAGAACAGATTTCTTAGCAGATATATACCCTTTATTTTAAGGGTTGGCTTGTAGAGGACTGTTTTGTGCATGGCTTCTGACATCATTTTCTTCTCTCACCCCAGAAGACAGTTAACATTGATGCCAATCAACCCTTATTTCTGACTGCAGAATTACTTGATTATTGTGCACATCAGTTATTTTTTCCTCATTTCCAGGCAAAACGCTCTTATGTACAAACACAAGGACACTGTGAAAGAAGTTTCATTATTAACTGCACCATGATATAATGCCAGACTCAAAACAGTTCCTGAAATGCCAATCCCCAGAAAAGAAAAGCAGGAAAGTTATCTGGCAATAGACAAAATGGCCTAGTTATGTAAACAGACCTTTACACCTTCTTCTGCTTCATCTATATCAAATATCTTCTTTGGCTTCTTCTTCTTTTTCTTTTGATTGAAGAAGTTTAAGTCATCCAAGTCATCTGTTGCATCTAAAAACAAAGGATAAGAAAAAGTAGTACAGATATTAGTAACTGTAGTAAGAGTTCAGACATTAAGGTTTCCCATGCACATCCAGCATCTTCAAAACATTACAGCAAGACATAAGCAATGATCTGTAGCCCCTACAGATATCCTCCAGGTTTTCCCCTCTACCCCTGATACCTCAGCACTATTTTACAGTTTCTGTATCTTGTATCTGCATTTTCTTATTTTTACGTGTTTAATCTTTCTTTGTGCTGTGCAAGAGAAACGAGATGCTTCTGTAATTATAGTAGAAATGCTCAAAAAAAGCAAATAGAAAACTGCAGGAGTTAAATATGATTTCTTTGGTCTACAGCAGGAGCCAATTTCATCAAAAAAAGGATTTAAATTAACAGCATTCCCTTATCAGGTCATCCTGAAATGGCATTGGCCTCAATCTAAAAAGCAAAATCATATATGTATATATATATATATACATACACACTCGCAAGCTCATTTCCAAAAAGATTGAGTAGCAGCCTAGTTGCATTCACACTTGTCCAAGAAAACAGAAACCCTTTTAACCATATGTCTATAATTCACACTATAGCTTAATTGTTGAAGTGAAATAATGCCAGAATTGTGCAATTATTGCAACAAATGCTTGTGGAAGATTTTACACTTCATGATAACTATTTTTGGGCTCCTCTTTTCATTGTCTCACACAAGAGATTCTGTTCGAGTCAGGAAAGCAGAATTTGCATAAGCCACTACTTGCTTGCTCTATGATCGCGAACAGGGCTTTAGGCAGTAGGAGCAAAAGATGCCTGTCAAGTAGGCAGAGGATTACTCACAGGATCTTAAACTAGGATCCTAGCACCATACATTATGACGCCACACTCCTGAAAGGAGGCTTCTATCAAAATACGGAACTACCCTCCAGAGTTTATCTACATGGATTCATTTTACCTTTCTTCCTGCTGTCTTCTTCATCCGCTTCAACGTCTTTGTCTTCTGTTGGCTCTGGTTCAACTTCTTTTGTTTCTGACTGCTGGGTCTCTTCTGTTTGTGTATCCCCTCCTTCCTCATCCAACATAAACGGCTTCTTCTTTTTCTTCTTCTTCTTACTCATAGTGGGATCAAAAATCATCTGTAAAAGTCACGAGTTCATCAGCAACATAATTATCAGCTGCCATTTAACATTTATAACACTTTTAAATTTCTCTCCGCATTCTTTCTGTTAACCAAACAGAAGGAACGTTAACCAGGCTTTCATCTCTGATCTATGACAGAGCAATACAAGTGAACTGACTCCAGAACAGTGAGCCTCACCATTACCACCACCGGTTTTGTTCCAAGGCACAACTAAGGAGACCGGTTTCAAGAAAAGAAAAAGTTACAATGCTGCTTGACAGTTCCAAGCTTCTGCCACTTTTCCCACAACAGTTATGCTTTCCTCAAGTTTCCTACCATCTACATAGTTCAGCTGAAAATACAGTAGGGCTGTGAATCTTTGACAGAGTAGCTGTTTCCCTGTGTTATTACCATTATGGACTCCAACACTGCAGTAAGACCATGAAGCAATCACTGTACCATTCAGCATCACAAAAACAAAAGTAAGAACATCTATCACAGAGCACGTTCATTTCCAGATGTATTAAAAGGCAAGTCTTACTAACAGCCTCTCAACAAAAATGCTTAGGACTAGGGAGAAACTTGGAAGGGCCTAGTGACACAGCCAGGCTGGTGTCAGCTCCCAGCACTATGAAGCAGCAAAGGTCTCATCTCAAAGTTGTTTGAATTAAGCTGCTTTATCTAACAAAGCAGCTTAATTCACCTAGACCAACCACGAAGAAGGGGCTAACCCCAAGAATGACTTTTAACCTATTCTTTACCTAAATACCGGAGACAATCAACACAAGTTCTTCAAGTCTTCCAACACAGGATTGCTTCCTGCTACTTTTATTTAAGATGCAAGTTTGACATCTTATCTACCCATCAGTTTTGTTACATCTCTGGCCATTCTTTCTGCACTATAGTGTATACTTAATGCTTCAAACAATTTTAGATACTTAAGAAAAACTGGAGAGTCTTATTCTCTAATAGCTGAAAAGTGTTCTTTCAGGTAGTTAAAATTCAGCGTCATAAAAACCTCTTTCTCAGGATAATAGAAGCATTTCAAAGGAGCAACTCTGCAACTTCTTCTCTGGTTACACCCTCAAAGTTTCTCTGGCCATAAAGCAACCTTTTCCTCACACTTCTCATTCTCCTGCATGTGACAATCTTGTGATATTTTGACTTTCTGGAGCTTACGTGTTTCATAAAGGCTCTGAACTGAGGCTGAGAGGTAGCACAAAGCACTTAACGATGCTGTGATTCAAACACCCAGAAGTGTCTACACATATGTGACAATGAAGTTTGAGGCTTTCAAAATGAAGCATGCCTTTAGCTGTGCACGCTGTGCTAGAACGGCTCTCAAGAAAGTTCTGTTGGCTGCCTTCCCTCTAAATGCACATGTATGAATCATGCTCTGGCAAGGCACAACAGGGAAGGTTCACAACTGGTTACACTGTTTGCTGGCTTCCTCTTGTAACCTCTGGATTCTGCTGAAACAGAAGGAAAACTGCCTGCACAAGCAAGGGCCTACAGCTTTGGGAACAGCCAGATGAACACCTGTTTCAGGATCACGACCCATTTTTTGCATGGCTCCTCATACTTATCTTCTATACCTTCTTCTAAGAAGAAGCACACATAAGATGTTTTAGGTCTAGTGTGATAATTGCTAAGGAACCACTCCACATACCCCGTATCACCTCTCTCTTTATAAGGAAAACAACAGCTTTCAACCCAAACTGCCATAAAGCATATCTTGTGTCTACAAGAGACAGAATAGGTCTTCAGTAGTACACTAAGCGAAGTTTAATGAGCAAGGGCAACTTCTGGACTGTGCAGGTAGTTCTAAGGCTGAAAAAACAAAGCAACTGGCCTTCTGCAGAGACTGGCTCTGACAGACTGCTCGACTCAAGAGATGTCACCTCCATCCAGGCAGGGCAAGCCATGCTTCTGCAAACCTTGACCTCATCGTAACAGGCTAACTGTTCTGAGGCAACTGAATAGAGAAGTCAGACAAGCTGAGGTGGTCTTCACCTGAGCTATTTTGCTCACCTAGAGCTTCAGTAAAAACTAAAGAGCATTCTTAGGTCATGCACAGTTTAAAAAGAGTAAGTCATGTTATAAACTGACCAACCACATAACCAGGCTGTTCTGCGTTCTGCCAGAAACACCACCAGAGCCCATGCCTTTTACTATACAGAAATGAATATAAACTTCCATCCTGTTTCTGCTCACAACACCAGATTCCCATGGGGTTTTCCTCTTCTGTAAGCCACAGTTCTTTCTCACATCCAACTCCATGTATCCACTCCTTATTTCAAAGGCCTGCACAGTCAAAATCACAACTTAAAAATTCAAGCAAGTGAAAGACAATGAAAAAAAAAAAAAAAAAGGAAGTTGGACTGTGAAGCTCTAATCCCAAAACATAAGCCCATGTCGCCCTATACAGGGTGTGTACCCTACTGCAGTGACAACTGCTGGGGATTCTACTGGAGGTTCTATAAATCCCATTTCATTAGTTTGAATGAACACAGACATGTCTACAAAGCACTGAGCAACACCGCACCGATGAAGTTAGTTCAGGTATCCTTACACTACACTGCGCTGCCTCTGTGATAAAATTATTTAAGGTCAATCAGCAACTAAATCCCTCTTGCTGCTCAAAACTCAGCATCCTCCTTATTTCCTTCGAGCTTCATAAAGCCACTGGGCCAGTAGGAAAAACAACAGCAACAAAAATCTTTCAGTTACCATTAAGTAGGATTTTATATCTTATTAAAAATCCTACTACATAGAAATAGAGGTTAATGGAGTGCTCATCACTTTCAGTTTGCCCTTCTCCTCCCTCAGAGAGGGGGCTCACGTTGCCTCTGCTGTACCATGCTGCCGGGCAGCACTCAGACAGATGTTGCTACCAGAAAGCTTAATTTTGTTTAGAGCTCTGGAAGTTTTAAGCCATTATCCAGAGCATTTGCCCATATTTTGAAGACCTCTGCGCATGCGAATCAAACCAAGATTTGTAACATCTATACTAGGTTTTAAGGTGCAGATTTGTCAACTAAGATTCACGTGTCTTCACCTTCAACTTTTCAAGATCATCAACTGTAAAAAGAGCCATCACTTTTAAAGCTCTGCATCAGCTTCTAACAGCCAGCAGCTGTGGAAGGCACGTGCACTCACTCTCACACACATTATCCAGAAGACCTAACAGTGGCAGTTCAACCATCATACCTGTTACTACTTTCATTCCCTGTCAGTCTGCTAGACAAAGCAAACCAGAGATGTAACTTTACTACACTAGATATTCCTGATCTCAGATGAGTATCAGAACAAATGCATTATGTTATATAAATAATTTAAGTAACACAAACTAAATCTAAACCAGGAAACTACAGACTAGCTGCTCTATGGTCTTATGTGCACCTGAGACAGAAAGCAGCTGATGCAAGGGTCTGAATTTCCTAACCTAGACATTAGAACTGCAGTTGTAGGCACACAATGAGGCATTAAAACGCAGCACATTCATTCCAAGCAGCTGAATAAACCAGCCTCAGCTACCATTACAGTAATAAGTACGCTAGTTGCTGTTTATTATGTCAGAAAAGGTATGACTCGCCTGCCACTAAGGTTAGTGTGATTATGCTCTGCTCCTATGGATGAGCGCCACAGAGGCATTTTAAGCAACACCAGCACAAAGATAGAAGACCAGAAGCAGCCATGTCATGGATTCTGCCAGTGCTGCTCCCAACGATCATCCCTCAGGGTTCCCATAACCTCAGGCAGGGAGAGCTTTCTGTTTCTCTAGGAGAGCAACTAAAACGAGGTTACTAAAGGTACAGCACACAAACCCTACAACATCTGAAAAACCCCTAAGAGACTGGCGTGTACTCTCCCCTAGATGTATACATGAGGAGCCACCACAGCTGGATAGCTTTCGCTTATCACTCGGCGAGATGCACCTCTTGGGGTCAGAAGACGAGATACTCAAGCCCCAAAAACAGACGAGCCGCCAGGCCACGCGCTAAACATCGCTGGAGGAGCCCGGCACGGCGGGGGCAGGAAGGGGGGTGGGCAGCCTGCCTTCCTCCCGGCCCCTCGCTCTGCCGCCGGGCGAGGAGCTCCGGGCGAGGCCGGGCCTCCCCTCAGGACCGGAGCTCCCCCCCTCCACGGGCCTGGGCGCGGCGGGGAGAGGCCCGGCAAGACCCCGAGCCAGGCGGCGGCCCCCTGCCCAGTCCCCGCAGCGAGAGGCGGCCGCGGAGCCCCAGCGGCTCCGGGTCAGCGGCCGCCAGGGCCCGCGGTGAGGGGGGCGAGGCGCCGGGGCTGTCCCGGGGCGGAGGCCTCAGGCCCGGTCTCCCACATGGCGGCCGCGGCGCAGGCCTGGGGCCCGGCTCCCCCATCCCCGACGGCGGCGACCGCCGGGCCTCACCTCGTCGCCCGACATGGCTGCGGCCGAGAGCGGGACGAGGAGAAGGAAGAGAAGAAGAGAAGACGGGAGCGGGGAGCGACGGGACTCAGGGACGCGACCGGGCCTCGCCTTCCACCGCCGCGCTCGCCTCTTGCATCAGCGCTCCCCTCCCCCGCTGCGCCGCGCCTGCGCGCCCCGCCGCGGCGCCGGGCGGGAGCCGCCGGGCTGCTGCTGCGCATGCGGGGCCGCCACGGGCCTTCCCCGGCTGCCCCGGCCGCCCCGGCCGCCGTTAGGGACCTCTCCTGAACGTCCCCTCCCCCCGGGTCACAGCCCCGGGGCTGGGTGTTCTGGGGCTTCCCGGGTCTACTGGTGCATCCATGCGTCCCGCCCCTGCCCGCTACCCCGTCTCCTTTGCCCTTCTCCAGGGCTCTCACACCCCGCTGCGATCCCCCTCAGCCTTCACTCCGTTGGCTTCGCCGCAGCTTCGCCTCGTGTGTCAGAGGCACCGACGTCTGAATCCTTTCTCGCTCCGTTTCCCTTTAATAGCTAATAGAACTTGGTGCCAATACGCGACAGGCTTACCACAAAGTGCACGTTAACATTCTGTCCCCAGACCAACTTTGTGAAATTACAAGGTCGTCAGTTCCAGCTGTAGCGCTAAAGCAGAGCCATCATCCAAAGCTTTCTTACAGGAGTTCTACGTTTTAATATTTCCAGGCCATTTACATTTCTGGAGCCCCATAACTTATGTTGTGTAAACTTGAACTATTATTTTTTACATGAGCTGGAGAAAGAAGAAGACTTCTTCTTTCAGAAGAAAAGACTGGCCATCTTGTCTGTCTTCAGTCTTCCTTTTGCCTACCTTTCTTGCCTGCCTTTGTTCAAAATGATGACATCCAGCCTGTTCAGTACACAAAGCCATCAGTCTGGAGGTACTGTGAGGACAGGATCAGTTTTAGCTTTTCCCAGCATAACTAAAATATCTTTTCTAAAAAAAACCTCTGAAAGCCAAGTTTAAAAGATTACTTTTCTCTCCTGATTCCACGCCACCACCTTTCTCTGGGAATTCAGACTCTTTGTGTTTTTGTCACTTGCTGTAATGTGACAGGGATACCATGGGTTTAACACTTACAAGACAGGATAGCTATAGTTTATATCACCCCTCATCGTATTTGTCTAAGCTGTTCTTAAAAACCACCATGGACAGAGAGTTCTCTCTGCAGCCTGCTCAAGTGCCTGATAAATTTCATCTTTGTTGCTACCACTTAATCCAATGCCAGTTGTAACGTCCCACAAGGATACAGAGGGTCACTGTTCGCGGTGTGTCAACCCACGGTACTTTGGAGTATTGCTGTGCCGTTTCCTGTCCTGTCCCCACAGTCTCCTCTTTCAAAACGTGCAGAATCCAGCCCCTCCAGCCTTTTTCAGAGGTCTTTTCTTTCTCTTCTCATTTTCGTTGCTCTCTTCTGCGCCTTATGTACATATTTCTTAAGTGCAATGCCCAGTTCTGGGCACAGTACTTGCATCTGATGCCTTGGCAGAACCAAATAGAGCAGCATAATTACCCCCAATGCTCCATCCATAACAGATTTCTTAATAGATCTCAGAATAAGGTTCGCATTTTTCTTTGTCAGTAATACTTAGTGAGCAATTACAACCCTGAGATTTCTCCCAGTTGGGCTGTCTGATGAGTAGAACATCATATTTTATACATACAGAATACATACTATTTGGGAAATGCCAGAGGAAAAGCTAGTGGCAGCTGCTAGAAGTGCTGTGCTGGAGTTACATCCTGGTCTTCAGCTAGGTTTTTTCTTCAACCAAAGGAAGGCTGAGATGCTGCTGTCTTTGAAGCTCTTGGCTACAGACACTGTAACATCAAAAGCATGCCTAGGAGATCACCTTACATGGTTTTTTTTCTTCTCTGCTGAAATACTATTCAGGATGCAGTGCTTTCCTCTTCTGTTCTTTTCTTCTCTCTCCTTGTGAATTAAATAAGTTCCAGAAAATTAAGACTACATTATTTGTAATTAGTAGTTACCAACATCAGCAGTCATCCAAGAACAGCTGGAGCTAGTGTCTTTGATCTGATACTAGGGAAAAACAATCCTGTGTGAGTTTTGATAAAAAGAGCACACTCTGGGTTCAAGAGGTTACAGAACCACACAGATAAAAATACTTTTTTTTTTTCTTGTTTTCTTGAGTAAGTCAGTTTTTACTGAGTCTGTGCATAGCACTGAATTCTGCTCTCAGTAAATAAATTCATTTTAAAATGCTGATTCTAAAGATAGCCACGGAGTGAATGTTTTTAACCACTGGGCTAACTCACTCCGACACACATTTAACCACTGCCTCACCACGTCCAGAGTAAGGAATTTCCTCCTTACATCTAATCTGAACCTACCTTCTCTTAGTTCAAACCACCCATTACCCCTTGTGCTATCATTACACACCTTGACTTTTATCCACCCAGCATCTGAAATCCAGTCTTCAAACCCAACTTTCAAATCCACCCTCTTTGTCACAATACTTAGAAAAACATAGCAGTGCTTAGGCTGCTGGTGTGCTGGGTTCACTGTCATTTACTTCGCAATCTCTCCTCTGTTTCTTGTCCGTTTCTTGTTTTCAGTTCTTAAGTAATGATAAAATAGGTTATATGCTTGTGTTATTTTAAAGTAGAATGTTCACCAGTGTTTTGGTGGGAATTAACTTCCAGAGCATATTTCAGTTGTTTATGAGGCAGAGTAATGTGCCACAATTAGCCATAATAAACTCTATCTTTTACTCCAAAAATGACTCTGCATTGTTGCCAGCTGGAATAAAGAGCAGAATCACCCTCAAACTACTAAACAATTAAGGGAGTACTGTGTTGGACTACAGTTGTATGCGAATGCAAGCAAAGTCAGAGGTTTGAATCTTTTGGCAAAATTTAAAGCAGTGGGTTTAGATTAAATAGTCACTTTTGGACAATTTCAGTCAGAGACACAGGCAGCATACAACAGAGGGTGAATGTTATTGTCCAAAGTTTAACGTCATGGTAACTGACAGACTCAGCAGAACAATAAGCCAAAGGCTGGAGTCTTAAAGAGGGGTAACACTACTTGCAGAGTCAATTATCATTAATGCAATTCTGTTTGCAAGAATATACAATGTCTGCTGTCTGGAATCCAGGAGACGGTCAAGCTACAGGGACAGTTTCCTGCCAGTCCATCCTTGCCTTGTTTTTCCCTTTCAAAACGTTGCTGTACACAGAGCAGTTCCAACAACCAGCGATTATTTTCCAAAACCTGTCACTATAAAGTTAGGTCCTTTTCCTGAGAACCATTCTCACATGACCAGTGGATTTATTTACTCCCTTTTCTGCCTGGAGCAATCACATGTTAAGGTACACCTTGCAGGTATTTCTGGCCATCATCCTCTAGTAGATGTCTTCTCAGTTTTCCCCGCCTATACTTCTGAAGGGACCTGGTCCTGAGGGCTGAAGCCCTTAAGGCCCAGGTGAAAGTGTTTTCCCATGGGAAAGGCACTGTTCCTAAAACAGAGATTAACCCCGGCACTTGGGATTTCAATTATGTGCTGTTCAAGCTCCAGACGGGTTGTTTCTCACTTCTCCATTGTAGTGATCCTTGTGGTGGCTGTCAGTTGTCTCTGCAGGGAAGAGTAATAGAGATTAAGGTGACTATCACCCCCACTTGTACCATTTGCTTCCTGGATTGGGCTGTTCTCTGAATCTTTTCCAATATCCAGTTCCAAATCACTCATGAGCCAGAAAATATGACTGTTTCCTTCCCCCAGCCTCATACCCCAAGAGCTGGGAAATCCTCTCTGACAATGAACAGCAAATACTCATCTTTCTTGCTGCAGACAGTCTGCTTGGTTGTTTGTATCATTATCTGAAAGATCAAACAAAATAATAATCTCCACACGTAGATTTAATAACATGATGCATTAATATTTATCATGAGATAGACGGGACTGATCAGCCTCAAGTAGTTGGAGCACATGTGCTGGAGTGCAAGCTACGTCACTTGTCTCACAAAAAAATGTGTCTTCTGCAGAGCTGAGAAGTCCCATTCATCCATCAGCCTGTCCCCACTCTCAGGGACAACATGTGCTCAACAGAGCATCTGCTGGAGGAGAGGGTACTCCTGGGAACCACCTGCCCCGAGCACAGGCAAGCAGTCAAAGAGGAAAAGCCTCTTACTTAACAGTGCTATTGGATTTCAAGATTTGTTCATGCACACATTCATCTCTCAGTCCTTTGCACCTTTCATCCTTGCATCCTTTGGGATTCTGCAGCTATGAAGAGCTGCAAAACATGTGGTGAGTATGGAAGAGCAAGGCATAAGCACAACAAGTGGGTAACAGTGAGGTCTCTGGCTCTATCATCATACCTCAGCCTGCCACAGAAATTCCCACACTGTGAAGCTTCTTTGGAACGAATTGCTCTGTTATGTTATGTCCATGGAAATCCAGGGCTGTTGGGCAGCATGGAGCTGACTGATTGCTCCTTTCTGCTGAGGCAGGTGAGAGCCCAGCTGTGCCCTGGGAGTGCCCCCCAGAGAGGGCTGCAGATCACAATGTCACTCCTCTCCACTGAGTCGCTGCCAGAGTCACAGAATGGTTTGGGTTGGAAGGGACCTTAAAGACCATCGTGTTCCACCCCCCCTACCATGGGCAGGGACCCCTGCCCCAAGACCATGCTGCCCCCAGCCCCATCCAACCTGGCCTTGGGCACCCCCAGGGATGGGGCAGCCACAGCTTCTCAGGGCAGCCTGGGTCAGGGCCTCACCGCTCTCAAAGCAAATAATTTCCTTCTTACATCTAATCTGAGCCTGCCTTCTTCTAGTTTAAAGCCATTACCCCTTGTCCTATCACTACACCCCCTGACACAGAGTCCATCCCCAGCTTTCCTGTAGCCCCCTTTAAGTCCTGGCAGGCCTCTGTGAGGTCTCCCTGGAGCCTTCTCTTCTCCAGGCTGAACAACCCCAGTGCCCGTAGCCTGTCTTTGTAGGAGAGGTGCTCCAGCCTTCTGATCATCCTCGTGGCCCTCCTCTGGACCTGCTCCAATAGGACCCTATCCTTCTCCTGTGGGGGCCCCAGCGCTGAACACAGTTACTCCAGGAGGAGTCTCAGGAGAGCAGAGAGGAAAGGGAGAATCACCTCCCTCGATCTGCCTGCAGCCCAGCATACAGTTGGCTGCCTGGGCTGCAAGCGCCCACATTTGCTGGCTCATGTTGAGCTTCCCATCAACCAACACCCCAGGTCCCTCTCCTCAGGGCTGCTCTCAATCCATTCTCTGCCCAGCCCTGTATTTGTGCTTGGGATTGCACTGGCCCAGGTGCACGACCTTGCCCTTGGCCTTGTTGAACCTCATGAGGTTCGCACAGGCCCACCTCTCAGGCCTGTCCAGGTCCCTCTGGATAGCAACCCTCCAGCGTGCCAACCGCACCACACAGCCTGGTGTCATTGGCACACGTGCTGATGTCCTTGTCCTTTTTTTTTTTTTTTTTTTTTCTTGAGGACCGGGACCCTCCCGTTTCCCCATTGACTGGGTAATCCAGGTTCACAATCTATCCGGTGCTTCACAGACAATACATGGCTTTTCATTGTCAGCCTGTTATAAGTCAAATTTCTTTTGCCTCTTTTACTCTTTGAGGTGGCAATGTTTCTTACACCGTGATTTCCACCTAATTGCATTAAGGATTCTGGTAGTCTGCATTTTACATAAAGCTTACGCCTGTAAAGCTTTCTTGTCACTACAAGCATACCTCAATACCACATTCCTTCCCACTAAACCATGTAACTGTGCAAAACCAACATTTTTATTCCCACACCGGCGAGCGGCCCCCCCGCCAAACGCCCTCAAGACCCGCCGGCCTGCTGCCGAAGCGCTGCCCCCAGCAGCGCGCCGCTGCCCGCCCGGGGCCGCCAGGGGGCGCCGGTGCCCGGGCTGCGTTGGGGGAGGCCGCGCTCCCGGCCTGGCTCCCGGCGGCGACGTGGCCGCACAGCGGAGGGGGATTTGGGGGGGATTTAGGGTGAGCTGGTAACACACGGGGGTTTTAGCTTTAGCACAGGGCTTCCCAGGAATTAGATACCCAAATTCCACTGAAAACAGTGGATACAGACAGCCTAACTCTCCTGGATGACGAGTTAATTTTATAAGCTTTCTGCAGCTGCACAGTATGTCCTTTGAAATAAACATTTTATTCAGCATGTGAGAATGGGCAGCTTGGGATCCCAGGCCCACATAACAGAACTGCTAGCGTCAGATTTCCACATACCCGGCATGGCAGCTGTCGTCCAGAGCTTGTCTGGGAGTTCCCAAGTGACCGTGAACCCTAATGCAGGTGCTGTTACTATCCCTCCTATTGCTTTGCATAACAAAATCCACAGATAAATCCATTCCAGAACAAAGTAATATGCAGACAGGTTTTGCTGGGTGCTGTTACAAAATAAGAAGAGAAAGAGGGATAACTCATTTGGGTTTTAAAAAAGCAGCAAGGAATCCGAATGGACAGCCTTGACAAGTTCTAGGTATGGCTGAGAAAGAGCAAGCTAAACAAGGCTTGGTCCTCAAAGCCAAGAGCTTGGTTCGTGTTCAATTGCTCCCATATTCACAGGAGCAGAGGACTTTGTACCTTTTTTTTGCACATCAGGAAAACTGCATCGGTACTACCTTGTTCCAGCAGCCTCTTTTCCTTGTAACAGAAACTGCCTGCAAGCCAGTCACGTTTGCAGAGGTGCCAGTACTTTCACTGAAGGATTTCCCACACTTGGTGGCTAATTTGGATCAAAAGCATTTGAAGTTTCATTGCTGTTCTTAAGCGTCATCTCACTCAGGAAGAATTGTCAAGTTATAGGACTGATGATGAGTAGCACAATGTGTACACAAGATTTTAATTGCATCCATATAAACAAGAAGCAAGTCCTAATTTAATTGACAGAAAACGCTCTGCTCCATGTCTACATTTCAATACGTTGCATGTGGATAAAAATGTCAAAGGTACATCTATTAAGGATATAAGACCAAAACCAGATTTGTTGGAAATGCCATTTTCTGTCACAGGTTTTCATCATGCAAAAATATAGGAAGAAAATGGATGCAAGAGAGCATATGGTTTAGATTATTTTCTCATAATAACCCCTAAACTGGAAGTTGGCACATACCTATTAGTGATAATTGATTAGATAAATCAACAGTTTATTTTAAGCATCAACGGAACTAAATAACTTCTTGGTTCTGCATTTCAGGCAATTGCCTAGGAAAAAAGGAAAAAAGTAATTAAATCCAGTTCCAAACTGCTACACAGGTGCAGAACTCTTCATTAATGCATCTATTTCGCCAAAGCAGCAACTTATTTTTCTATTTCGTAAATTTATAAATGGTTGACTTCAGTCAAAATAAGTCTCTCAGAGGAAAAGGCAAAAGTTGAGTGGGTTTTAACAAGCCGTTTCAAGCAATCTACTATCTCACACAGACCAAAGACACTCTGTTAAATAGGCAGCCTTGACATTGCACCTGCATCCACAAGAGATATTTTGCTGGAACAAACACCTCAGTCAGACACTCTAAGGAATGTCAGCACAAGCTGTGCACACAGAAGTGTGTGGTAGGGTGTGGTAGAAAAATCAGAGGGATTGGGAGGGGGAAACCTATTCAGTATTATTTTAGTTTGCACATTATTGTGCTAGCTAGGAAAAGTTTTCAAACATTGGAGTGGCCAGCTGGGTTATGTTATGCTGTGCAACTCACCCACATCCCTAACTGGGATTTCTGTGTAGTCATGGCTGGAAAATGGAGGCCTGGCATTTTTCAGAATTTTCCTCCTGGGCACAGGATTAACAGTAATAATGATAATGATGATGACAATAACAACAGCAATGGTATTCTAGTCTTGTGTTGGAGTTAACTTCCATCACTCTGGTAGTAAATTTCTGTTTTGAGTCTGTGAATTATTTGAGAATCAAAAAGACCAACAGAATATTTGAGACTTTGATGTTGTTTTTAAATGCTAATATAACAGAAACAAGCAGGAAATACTCTTCAATCACAAGATGAGAAAGGCTGGTTAATCAGTAAAGACCACTGTATCTGGAAGGTCCAGAGAAGGGCTGGCAAGCATTCATTTAAGAGACGATGCCTTAATTTAATGATGATAGCAAATCCACAGAGAGGATAAAAGCCAGTCACTAAATTATGGAAGAGTCGATTTGGGTAGCCTGGGAACAGCATCATTAGTCACACTTCTTTCCAAACTTCCATGCTTTGGCAGTCACTGTCATGGCCCGTCAAAAAAGCTTCCATCATTTCCTGAGTGACTGCACTCAGCACCATGATATCTAAGACCTGCTTCCCACAGTGAACACAGCTAGTCCTGGGAGCAAATAGTGCTGCCTTTACAAGGCTGTTATTGCCAATGAAAAGCAAGGACGTATTGTATCAGTTGTTTTTGAAGTAGGTGCACAGCGGCCATGGCTGTTCCTGAGCCTAAATCATTCCTGGCATTGCTCTTGGCCCCTTAGAAGTGCAGAGACAAAAGTAGACACCAGGCTCTGAGGTGCAGCTGGCACTGAGGCTTTAGAAAGTCTTCAGATGCCTCTGTGGAAGCAGCAGTAGCACAACCCTTCCCTGGTTTTATACCAATTTGGCCTCTGCTCTTTTTGCAAAGCAAATTCCTTGTGCCGAACCCCCTGGGACTCTCTAACCTAATTCAGACATGCAGTGCCCCAGCAGTGCACAAGCAGGGCAGGAGCCTCGCAGACCAGCCAGCAGGAGGCGACCAGGTGGCAGCAGCTCTGAACAGCATTGCTCGGGCTGCAGGAAAGCCAATGTTCTACATTTCATTTCTTCCTCCAGACCAGAGTTGAATCCTGATCACCATTGCCCGCTCCTTCAGCACCCGACCTAGTAGTAGAGCTGCCAGGAGGCATTGGGGTGCTCCATGGATTCCTTTGAAACTGTTCTGCATTGCATAAACCACTGAAACCCTCCAAGAAGGGCTGGTTGTTCTCAGAGTTCTGAGGAGACAGCTTTTACCACCCGTCATCTCTCATTCACTCTGACTCAGCAAATGTTGAATGCCATGGTTGTGTCTGAGCCTGCTGCAGAAATGCAGGTGGTGCAGGAAGCTTCACTGCTGGAAACTTGGGTTTAATCAAGGTTTGAAGGAGCTGACTTTTCACTTTGCCCAAGGCTATGAGAACATAAGTGCTCAATGCCTATTAATTTCAGACACTTGAAATTCAGGCCCTTGTTTCTGTGCTTTTTCCTTGTTACCTCCTTTGTCTGTAGAAGTTAGGTCTGCTTCAGAAGAGTCGGTTGCTACGCATGTGTTTAGGTTGTGCCTGTCACTGTAGGACCTGCTGGTGCTATAGAGCCACTGTAACAAATCACAGAATCATAGAATATCCTGAGATGGAAGGGACCCTTAAGGATCATCAAGTCCAACTCTTGACACCGCACAGGTCTACCCAAAAGTTCAGACCATGTGACTAAGTGCACAGTCCAATCTCTTCTTAAATTCAGACAGGCTCGGTGCAGTGACAACTTCCCTGGGGAGCCTGTTCCAGTGTGCAACCACCCTCTCTGTGAAGAACCCCCTCCTGATGTCAAGCCTAAATTTCCCCCGTCTCAGCTTAACCCCGTTCCCGCGGGTCCTGTCACTGGTGTTAATGGAGAAAAGGTCTCCTGTCTCTCGACACCCCTTTACGAGGAAGTTGTAGACTGTGATGAGGTCTCCTCTCAGCCTCCTCTTCTCCAGGCTGAACAGGCCCAGTGACCTCAGCCGTTCTTCGTACGTCTTCCCCTCCAGGCCTATCACCATCTTCGTAGCCCTCCTCTGGACACTCTCCAACAGTTTCATGTCCTTTTTATACTGTGGTGCCCAGAACTGCACACAGTACTCGAGGTGAGGCCGCACCAGCACAGAGTAGAGCGGGACAATCACCTCCCTTGACCTACTAGCGATGCCGTGCTTGATGCACCCCAGGACACGGTTGGCCCTCCTGGCTGCCAGGGCACACTGCTGGCTCATATTCAACTTGCTGTCTACCACGACCCCCAGATCCCTCTCTTCTAGGCTGCTCTCCAGCGTCTCATCGCCCAGTCTGTACGTGCAGCCAGGGTTTCCCCATCCCAGGTGCAGAACCCGGCACTTGCTCTTATTGAACTTCATACAGTTGGTGATCGCCCAGCTCTCCAACCTATCCAGATCCCTCTGCAAGGCCTTTCCACCCTCATTCGAGTCCACGACTCCTCCAAGTTTGGTGTCATCAGCAAACTTGCTCAAAATACCTTCTATTCCTACATCCAGATCGTTTATAAAAATATTGAAAAGTACCGGCCCTAAAATGGAGCCTTGAGGGACCCCACTAGTGACCGCCCGCCAGCCTGACGCAGCCCCATTTACCATAACCCTTTGGGCCCTGCCCGTTAGCCAATTGCTCACCCATTGTATGATGTTTTTATTTAGCTGTATGGTGGACATTTTGTCCAGTAGGATCCTATGGGAGACCGTGTCAAAAGCCTTGCTGAAGTCCAAAAAAATCACATCAGCTGGTTTCCCTTGGTCCACCATACGGGTGATCTTATCATAAAAGGAAATCAGGTTAGTTAGGCAGGACCTACCCTTCACAAACCCATGCTGGCTGGGACCAATGACTGCTTTGTCCCCCAGGTGCGCCTCAATAAGTTCGAGAATCATCTTCTCCATGATTTTACCAGGCACTGACGTGAGACTGACAGGCCTGTAATTGCAAGGGTCTTCTTTCTGACCCTTCTTGAAAATCGGCACAACATTTGCCAGCTTCCAGTCTACCGGGACCTCTCCAAATTCCCAGGATCGTTGAAAAATAATTGAGAGAGGTTCCGCGATGACGTCCGCCAGCTCTTTCAGCACCCAGGGATGAATCCCATCCGGACCCATGGACTTGTAGGGATCGAGGTGGAGTAGCAAATCCCGCACACGTTCAGGGTCGGTTGGGAGTTTGTCATCCCCACCGTCCCGGTCCTCCAGCTCGGGGCACCCTGGGTCCCGAAGCCCATCATCGGCAATGAAGACAGAGGCAAAGAAGGCGTTAAGCGTCTCTGCTTTGCCTATGTCATTGTCTGTGAGGAGACCTTCCCTATCAAGGAGCGGCCCTATGTTTTCTTTAGTTCTCCTTTTTCCATTTACATATCTAAAAAAACCCTTTTTGTTTTCTCTCACAGACACAGCCAGCTTCAACTCTAGGCGTGCTTTGGCCACACGAACTTTCTCCCTACAAACACGAACAGCATCCCTGTATTCTTTCCATGACACCTGGCCCTCCTTCCAGTAGCGAAACACTCTCTGTTTCCGCCTAATCTCCATTAGAATGTCCCTGGTCAGCCATGCCAGCCTCCTGCCCCGCCTGCCTGACTTGCGATATTTAGGAATTGCCTGATCTTGTGCTTCTAGGAGGCATCGCTTAAAGAATGACCAGCTCTGGTGGACATCGAGGCCTTCAAGAGCAGTTTCCCAGGGGACCTTGCTGACTAGTTCCCTGAGCAGCCTGAAGTCCGCTTTCCCCATATCTAGGGATGAGGTTTTGGTGGCACTTTTCCTTCTGTCACCGTAAATTTTGAACTCAACCACTTCATGGTCGCTATGCACCAAATGCACCAAAGTGGTCAGTCTTCCTTGGGAGGGAGCTTTGACAAGTGGGCAGTGGTTGAGAAAATGGAAGCAATCATATTTTGAGTTATTCAAGAATTCAGATGGATCTGAGAGAGGGGAAATGTGATGAAAATGTGAGAAATGGCTTTGTCAAACAGCCAAATGATTCAGAACAGGTTCTATAAGGACAACCAGAGCCGAGTACACTTCGTTAAGCGCACATCTGACAGAATCAAATTTCAGCACCAAACACATTTGTGAATGAGTAGCTGAACTTCCTTTCATGGAGTATTCAGGCTACTTAAGGACATTTGCATTTAGCTTGGCCTGGGAGGTAATGGATCTCCAACCCACTGCATGGTGAGCCACTCCTACAGTGTAATGATGTTGTAGTGGCAGCACTATACGTAGATACCATTCTTCTGCAGCTTGCTGGGACAAGGAATGCCATAGGCAGCCTTGTGCCTCCCTCCCCCTACCATCTTTCTTTGCTCTCACAGCTGTAGGTTCTGGGCAGTCACCTCCATGACTGGCAATTTTACAGAAAGGAAGGGCCCGAACTGTTTCCCAACTCTGGATGTTTGAAGGATACCTGAACCCATATACAGCAAGTGTCAGTGCTCCCTTTCCCCGATCCGTACTAGGTTGTATGCAGGTAAGTCCAGAACTAGCCCTATTTACCTGCAGAAACTGACCTCCCTGTGCAACAAGGGATGTGACAAGTCAGAGTGTCTCTGGTTGGTGCTTCTCTGCAGTCTGCAGATGATTTACTGGTGCCTAACACATTTGCTAAGAAAATATTCAACATTACAGCAAAAGACCAAACAGAAAACTGATTACCAGTCACAAATGAGACCACTCCAAATACATAAATACATAAAATTTACTACATCCTTCTGGGGACTAGGCCAGAAGAGGAAATAGCATTGCTACTGGCCATGGGGTCCTCTGTAGAGGGAAAGGTCAAGATTTTAGGCAATCCAAGGTTTCTGAGGACTCATCTGATGTTTTTTGTCTTCGAACTACAAATGCAAAACTAAATACAAAGTAGTTCCCAGCTCTGACTGGGTTTGAGCATAGTGCTGCAGATCCAGAAAAGGAACAGGCTGTGTGGAGAGGGAAACCAGGCCCTCCTTTCTCTGCACCTGCCAGTAGCACCATGATCCTCATAGCGCAGATGTCTGAAAAAGCCTGGAGACCCATAGAGCAGTTTGGGGTTTCACACAAGTGTTTATTTCATGGGAAGGAATGCCATGAAATTCTTAACAAGTAAATATATGCCTTTTTTTATTGAATACATTTCTTTATGATGAGCCAAGTGAGAAAGAAAACAGAAATTCAGGACAGGAAAAAAAAAAAAAATAATAATAATAAATAAAGTGTTCTCTGGTCACCCTGATCTCGAAGTACACCCATCTGAGGACACACAAAGCAGCTGAAAGATGCCTGGAGATGAATGAAGTTTTGACTGACACCCAGCTGCTTTGTTGCATGCCGCACTAGCATTCTCATTTTGCTGCATTTCCCACCCCCCACAACAAATGTTAACTTTCAGTGGCATGTTAGCATGAGATTTTAAGCATCAGGAAGACTGATCTCCATCCATTCCCATCTACACCTTCAAATCAGTCAGGCTTTTTAGCTACCAAAATGCCCACTAAGTGCCATGAGGCTTGCGCTGCAATAAGGTAGGGTGCTCTGCTGCCTCCTTACTCTATAAACACCCTCAAGAGCATGTCCCCTTCCCACTGTGTGCCCAAGTCAGGGTGCAGCAGCCCAGACCAATGCTGGACTGAACTGAAGCCTTGCAGGAAGAAGGTACTTATTTGAAGTGTTCTGAAGTGAATTGGTCCAGGAGGCCAGTTTGAATCATCTCCTGGTGAGGGAGAGATTTTGGCTTAGCAGAGAGGCTATGATGAAAGTCTTTCTGCATGGGCATCCTTTGGAGGACAGCCTGGTTTTCAGGAGTTCAGCAAATGTGTCCCTGCAGGATGCCTCTGTAAAGCATCCCTGGGAGAGAATCAGGGATGAAACAGGGAGGAAAATTCCTTTCTAGGTACATTTTCACATGAAGAGCTTACCAAAATCTGGGAACCCAGTGCACTGAAATGTCTTGGACAGCTTCCTCTCAGTCTCCTTGCCTTTCAGAACATACCTCCCATGCTTTATCACCACTGACATTGGTTTTGTAGCAATTGTTCTGCCCTGATCACACATTGCTCCCAAAGCACAGGATGGGGACCCAAGGGATCCTGATGTTCATCACTTCCCCACTGCTTGCAGACATTCTCATGAAGCTTCACCACAGAGCAGGTCATGTTTCTCTTCAGCAGACAGCTTCAGCGATTTTCCAAGCTTGGTAGCAGTTGCTGGCACAGTTCAGACAGATGAGGTTAACACAGATTTGTGCTGTCACTCCGTGACACTGAGCACAACACACCAGACGTTGTGGCAGAGCCAGCACAGGGCATAGATCCATCTGAAAAGCAGTACCTGTGAGGGACAGCAGCTCCTGGTGTCAGTTCTGTACAGGAGGAGCTGGGAATCCCTGACTTGTTGAAAGAGTTTACCAACAAATTAACTTGAGGCTATTGCCTCTTTCAGGAGGCAGTCTGCAGTCCCAATGTTACATAACAATGTTGTTAGGGGAGAAAATTCAATTCACTGTCTGTTGTTATAACTCCCTTTTTCTAGAAGAAATAGACAGTCTTCTGTTTCATGACCAAATTTATGACTTCTATTACTGCCACAGCAGTGAATAAACCAAACCACAATAAAATCTACATCTATGTCTGGCAACCCAAAGGGTAGTCCCTGAGATTGATTCCTTCTTGATCATGGCTTTTTCACAGCATGGTCTCTGCAAACATGTAGGAAGACAATTCCTGCCCCGGGAGATGTAGGAATAAGTTGCAGAGTCATTCTGCCCATTTTCTCTTCAGGGATGCTGCCTGCATTTTCAGCCATGTCTCTTTCAGATCTGCACCACAGACATAAATCCTTGGTTGTGGCAGTTGTTTTCAACTTGAAGTGATGGATGCATCCTAGGGTATTGGCCAGGACTCAATAAATGTTTTGCAGAAGCTTGGACAGTCGCTTTGCTAATATAGCCCTTGGAAGTTCCTGGGGCTCTGCGTGCAGCTAACCCAGTTCCTGCTCGGTCCAAGAGCTGTTATGCACTCTTCCCACTCTTCCTAAAGTGGCATTAACAGGAGAAGAGCTCAGATGATTGCTGTGGTTTTGCAATGCACAGTGAAGTTAAGAAAACACAGATCAACTCATATTCTTTCTAAACAGGGAACAACAGAAAGATTCTTCTTGGAGAGTCTAGAACAAGTCCTCTAACATTACAAAATATTATTAATAATAATAATTTAAAAATCTCTGAGGCCATCTTTTTGCAAGAAACCTGAACCTGAAATGAAAGTAGAATTGAATCCTGATCACATAGTTCACTGGAGAACTTCCATTTGCAGGCAAGAGACAAAAGCTTTCTAAAAAGTAAACTGACACATAAACTGACATGTTTTCTTAAGAACATAAACACTTGCCACCAATTTTAATTTTTAAACCTAATGTGAAAAACTGTTGCTCCTCAGTGTAGCCTTACGGGAGATCTGAGAACTACCAGCAAGTGGTAATCATCATCAGGTAATGTAATCAATACCCAGTTGTTGCTTTTTTTTTTTTTTCTCAAAGGAACATTTTCACTTCATTTCATTATCATCTTTGGTCACACAAAATAACTTCTTGCTTATCCTATCTTTAGAACACACCTTAGAAAAAGTATATATTAAAGGTATGTACTACATTTAAAATCAGGTGATTTTAATGAAGTTTATGTGTTACTCAGACTCCTCACAGAAAAAAGAAAGACATGGCTGTTAAGGAAAATTGGAGATAGTTTGCTCTTGGTCAGTATTCTCCCAATATTACAAAACTGTTACCACTATCGGAAAGACAGAGACTTGACCTATTTCCAAAGCAATATTTTTGCCAGTAATAGGATCGTATCTATTATGCTCACCTTTGTATGTTATCGTACACTCACTGTTGTGTGTTTTTTTCCTGTGCACAGGTCAATTCAAACAGGGTACTTGCAATAACAAGGTCTTTTTATGGTCTGTAACAACAGTCACACCAACAAAACATGAAGCTCAATAATCATCCATGCAGTGCTTGGCCACTAATGGAGCATTGCCTATTTATCCTTCAATGCGTTATCTTTTCTGTCTGCTTCATCATTTGTGTGTTGCAATACAGAGAAGTTTCACAGAGTGCTTTTGTGGATAACAGCATATCAAGATATGGCACTTAATTGGGAAACCAGACACGCCAGTAATTTTATGTAGGGTATCTAGTTTGCACATCTGATAAGCTACTATTCAGTAGCTTATCATCCACTGCATTGCACTAACTCTGTATTTAAGTGTTGGCCAATGGTAAAGGCACAGTGATGCACTTTAGCTATACACACTTTAATGAGGGATGAAGAGAATCAGCATTTGCCACAGGTACAGAGTATGCACTTGACAGTTTCTGTGATGATGACGAACACTTTGGGATAGCCTGCTTGCCAAAGTTAACTGCTTAAACTAACTGTGCAGGGAAAACAAGTCCTGAGACCAAAAACAAAAGACAAAACACAAACAGAAAAGAAACAGAAACAGATGTCTCTTTACTTAGGACCCCACTCAAGTTCTGCTGATGCTGAGACAGGGAACAAGGTAAAAGGTGTTGATTCTGTAGGTGTAGCTAACACAATTGTATGTTAACCACAAGGAGAGGATGACCCCAAAGATAAGGGAGTAAAAGACTGTATGCATAGATAATGGAACCAGCAAGAACTGGCTTGACTGCTGAAGTCTGTCAAAGAAAGGAAAGGTCAGAAGTTTAGGAGTGAGGAAGACTTCTGGTCTTCATCAAAAGACCACCAGAGTACACCAGATGACCACCCAAGGACTCCAGTACTCATGCAAATAGGGGCGGGAGCCTACGTTAATGATTCTTTGGGTACCTAATTAATATGCAAGGAACTTATGGGGGAAATTAGATGAATATGTATATATCTCACTAATATAAGCACCCTGCCAGTAACCGTTGATGTGTGTGCTAGGCGGAGCAATCCCCCACACATCTGGCACTGTTATAAAGAATACCTGCTTAATAACTTTGGTTACTGAGTTTTCACTGTTTCAGTGCGACCACTTCTGCCTCTGCCATTCAGCTGGCTGCTTTCCCACAGGCTTTTCCCAATACAAGAGTCATCTTCTTTCCTTATGGAAATCTGTAGTGGCTTTCCCAGTAACAGAGGGTGCTGCCACTTTCCTTTTTATGACTCCTTTATCTCAGGGCAATCATAAAACAATGTTTTTCTTTTGGTTTGCAGTACTCTCTGACATGGGGTCTGCCATTTGTCAAGGTATTTGAAGTCTAAGAAGCCAGTTGCTCACAAGTTTGCAGACAGAGATGAAGAACATCAGAGCCTGGATCCTAAGAGGCGTGAAGGAGCCTGGTTTATTTTCTCAGCTCAGCACTCACCATAAGACCATGACCCCGTTTCACTGTGTTTTCTAGTGCTGGCTTATCCTGTACTTACTAGCCAACACAATTTCTTTGTTTTAAGAATTCAACTCAAAACTAACCCACAACTTTACAAATAATACTAATACCAATAATAAACAAGAAAAAGCTAGTTAAAACTTGCCAAAGATTCAGAAGTACCTTCTCCTTCAGGTTTGTTTTGAGATGAAACTCATATGGTATTCCTATGGTGCTGTGGTAGCATGGTAGCAGCTAAACATTTTCAGAAGCCCTGCTGTGTTTCCACATCCTCCTTCACCAGATTCTTGCAAAAAGCCCCAAGCTGTCAAGCACTGAAATAACACGCCATCCTCCATGTAACCTCGCACCCCCACCATTGTAGTTGTAGGCAAGCAGCTCACTGCAGAGTTCCATCTCCCATAGAACTCATGCAGGAATAACATTCAAGTTTCAGCAGCCTGGTCCCTTTGTCATTTAGTTGGAGACTACATCTTGCCATATGTAACTATTTAATCTTTCTTCTCATTTTATATTTCCATGCTTGACACTGATTTTCTGTTATGTTTTTTACCAAGAAGCAGTTAAGACATCAAAACAAACAACAGCAATACCCTTCCCAGAAATGCACCCGAGGGCAGAATACAATAGCTTTCAACACCCGCTAAACAGAGACATTCACAGGATGTCAGCTTTAGCCTTCCCCTCAAAGCTAACCAAAACCAAAGCTCAAGAGGTCCTGATTGCTCAATCTCTCTTCCCAGGAGGCCCCTGGTCTGCAGGCCAGAAAAAGATGTGGAAACAAAACACAGCTCTCTGAGATTTCAAGAGATGCTCTGATTTAGTCATTTGGTATTTGAACTAGAAACAAAGTCACATTCTCATAGATTAGTCACAATCGTTCTCATTAGCTGTCTCCTCCAGGGAGGCCATCACGCGTGGCCATGCTGCAGCAGACCCAGAAGCCCTCCGCGACATTCTGCTGCAATGGCTGAGATGCTGGGTTCCTGCTCCCCAAAGGAGAATTAATGAAGCTGCTCCACTCTTGGGGAGTCTGTGCAGATTTTATCTCCAAAGTAGAGTGCCAAAAAGATGAAGACAGCAAAAACCTTCTTTGGCTCTGGCTTTGCTTTTTACCAACTGTTTCTCAGGCTCATATGGAGACATCTCCCAAGCAAAAGGTCTCACCTGTGAGAAGAAGTGTCTTATTTATCATAGGATCTCTGCTGTCACGAGCATTCAAGATAATAAAATGAAACTCAACTTTAGAACTTATTCACCTTTATTACTCTATTTTAGCCCAATGAAGTCTTTATTCTTATTCAGGATCACTATTAGGAAAATAACGATCACCTGTCCTTGAGAATTACTTACTTTGTCCTAACTTAAGAATATTTGCATTTTTATCCCCCAGCAAAGAAAACAATCTTGTGGTTGGTCTGGTGCAACCAAACAGGAATATTTTTGTTATTATGACAGGAAACTGACCAATACTTTGATGTTATGGGCTTTGATTTTCTGAGTTCTGTTGGCTGTTTCTAATTGTATTTTCCTTCCATCTCTCTCATACCAGGTCTTAACTCAGTGCTTATTTGATTATTTGAACATTAGTTGTATTCATATACTCACAACAGGTACATATAAACACAGTTATGGTGAAACAATGTCCATTAACTATTGGTTATATGGGCAAGGCTCATGTCTTTGACCCAAAGAACGTGTCCTTCCTTGCTTGTATAGCTTGTCATGAGGAAAGCCTATGACCCTAACAATGCCTCTTCAGAGCTGTACTCTGAGTTACCACATTGTTTTTGTGACTTTCTTCCTTCTTGCCTGTTTGTCCCTCCACAGTAGCTGGGAATGGTTTTGCTGGGCCCTGAGGCACCAAGACACTGGTGCCTTGTAATCACAAATTGCACCGTGCCTCTGGTAGAGCTGTTTCTCCACTGAAGAGATGCTTTGCCCCTTAATTCCTATGCATAAGACAATCATAGCAGTTTTAGGAGCTAGATCGGCTTTACCTTTGCATCGTCTCTGGCACAACGGCATGATGGAAGTGAACTGCTGTCCACAGGTAAAACACGGGAACTCTTTCTGGCAGACTGAGCCACCTGAAATTCTGTCCTGTCTGGTGGGACAGTACCTGCTGGACTGTCCAAAAGACTCTACTAAGAAGATATAATCTACTGGAGCAAAATTCTCTTTTAATTTCTCTCTGCCTTTACTTTTGATCATGAGATTGGTTTAAATTTAGGAACAAACCTAAAGGACTACTGACATACTAAACCAACAGCTCAAATTGGTATAAATGGACCCAAAGTCCAGATGGAAAGCCTCCCACTGCCTTTAGTGGGTTTTAGATCAGAACATGGAAGCAATTCTGCTGGATCACACTGTGTCTGAGACTACATCAGATTTACTCACACCCTCACAATCCTCTCATCATTGACTATTTCAGACACTGGCAGAGTGACGGCGTTTCCCACATCCAGCACAGGGACATGGAGGCCTCACGTAGTTGTTATTGGGACTGGACCAGCACATATGGGCTGAGATGACAAGATTGAACTGAAAGCAGTACAACAAAACTCAGCAGCAATGAGTGATGATTTCTGCCCTGAGAGCTACCTTCATTCACCTGTAGCTGCCACGCCACATGGCTGGTGCTTCTAAGCAATATGGTAACCCTACCAAAGACATTCATTAAAGAACAGATGAGTTTCTCAAAGACTAAATCTAAGGCATTAAACTGGGATTTCTAAGTTTGCTGTTGACTCTGGAAAACCATCCAAATGAGCTAGGACTAGATTCCTAGCACCACGAGGCAATCCTTCACAGCTTGCTGGAAATCCAAAACCCAAGTCACACACCTGAGGTGCCCAGTGCAGTGGATAGGTACAGCCAAGTGGCCAGAGCTTCCGAGCCTGAACAAGGGCTTTAGGAGCAGCACACTTAAAGGAAGCAACAGAGTACTCAGGGAAACAAAAGTATGCTTTTCTGATCTCTTCTCAGCCATAAATGTATTTTAATAAGTAACTGCTTCTTTTCAGACAAATAATTTGCTTGTCCAGAAGGAAAGCCCAAACATTACGTTAACAATTGCAATACCATTCAACACTGATATACCAAAAAGACTCCTAACTTGCGCATAATATTTCTACTAAACGTCTGTCTGTCCTTTCATATTAGGACATGACTCTGCACGAGCTTTGAGTACAAAGGACATCACATGCCAAACTTGACATGGGAACACTGCACTACAGCACTGAGGATTGCTGAGATTTGCAATGTCCTTAGCCACTAGTATCCACTTCTGTGGAAATCTGAGGCACATCTCCAAGACCAGCAGGCAAAACATGCATAAAATACATGGGGGATAAACAGCAGGCTTTGGAAGTGGATCTCTTCATAGATGACCCAATCTTAGGAGAAGAGTAACACTTCCTTAATCAACAAGGCATCCTTCAAGATGCAGGTTTTGGCTTAGGCCTGCTTTATTCCTTCCCATCCCTATACAATTTCTGTAAGGTTTCCTATTGAACTCGTGCCAGTTTTGTACACATTGCTCCACTGAGGCTGTATCCCTAGGGGAAAACTATTGAATTGTTCCAGATGCTTTAATTAATAAACTTCAACAACTGTAATTCCCCAGCAAACCTTCCATTTCCCTGGGTCAACACGATCAGGGTTGTATTCTCACCATATCTATTTCTTTCCTGAAATTGGCCAAGTTGACCTACCACAGTCTTCCATCTTAAGTAGAACAGTACAGGAAAGGAAGAGAAAAGCAAAAGACAGATTCTAACATATTTGTGAGCAGCAAAGGGTACTTTGTGGCACATTGGTTTATAGTAGGAAAAAAACAACAAAAGCTGCATTAAAATGCGCACTGCAGCAAACAGGAATATCTGCAGATGCTGAAAATTGTGCATTTTTGTAACTCTGCATTTGTAAACTATGATGCTGCAAAATTGGTGCTCATGGTGTTTTATGAGGACTTCCTAGATTCTGCTGATATGAAAACTTTTAAGTAGGCAGGAATCAGGTGGTGCTATCTTCAGTCCATTTTCACATTTCTGTTTTTTTTTTTTTTTTTTTTTTTTTTTTTTTTTTTTTTTT